>NW_007734289.1:2848-3367 GCF_000696425.1 Galeopterus variegatus | reverse complement strand
TGTATTTCCCAAGCATTTTCTGTACAGAGGCCACAGTTTTACAAAGGGTAATATTTCCAAAAAGGTTAAGAACCACTGCTCTTCTAACCCAAATACCTACATTATGGAATCATATTGTTTGCAACTTCTTTTAGATAGATATTAACTAAAGATACAAGTGTGATGTTTAAGAAGGCAAACATCCTGGAAGTAAAACTTTTTTTGGAATAGTCCAATTTGGTGAATGGATCAGAAATTAATACCCTTGGGAAATGGTAAGGAGTAGAAACGGTAAAAGTTCTTAATTGTAATTTACTGTTGCAAAGATAATCATTTATCCTCAGAAATAACACAAAAAGCCACCAGGAAAAAAAGAGATATTAAAATTATACTAGTGCTTTTAAGTATTTTACATTTATTTGGTTAAGGGTTTGAGTATTTGCATGAACATAATTGGTTACCCATATTTGACCCAGTCCGCCAGAAAAATAAACTGAGAATTGAAAGATTTACAATCAAGTATGAAAAACCCATTTTTTT
>NW_007734289.1:0-234 GCF_000696425.1 Galeopterus variegatus | reverse complement strand
GTTAATGATTAAAAATACCTTTATATGCCCCAGATCCTTTTTGAAGAAATCTTGTAACTAACCTGAAGAAGAAATAATTTATCTCTTAGTATTTTGCTTCTGAAATACCAGGGGCAAATTGATTTTTATTGCCCAAATTCTTGTTGGCCTTAAGTTGACCTCACTCACCCAGATATTGTGGTTTTCCTCATGCTGTAAAACTTGAATATTAATTTTCATTTTAAAGTTTTTTTT
>NW_007734288.1:44777-95671 GCF_000696425.1 Galeopterus variegatus | reverse complement strand
GGGGGGTCGGGGGCGTCTCTCCTCGAGTGGCCCCCTCCCCCGTAACCCGCAACGCCGGGGGACGACTGGAGGCGCCGGATCCTCGCCCACCTGCTGCTGCCGGACTCCGAGGCTTGGGGACTGAGCCGAGCTGGGAGCCGCGAGAGGGAGGGGCGCGCCAGCTCCGCGGGGACGGCGGGGCGCGGAGACCTTCCCCCCAGCTGTCCCGGGGGACTGNCACAGGTCACCCACCGTGTTTAAATTAAAGGCAGCCAAGGCACTCAGAGAGAGGCAATCCTGGCCTTGGATGTGAAATCCGTCCGGCCCTGTGTGCTCCAGGAAAGGGAGGTAAACAATCGTTTTGTTTTTCTCCTTCGGAAGGCAGCTTTGGGACTGCATGTCCCCAAACCGGTCACCTCACACTTTACCCACATGAATGCATTAAGAGTCATTGTCTCTCCTGTGCCATTATTTTACTATTTCTTGAAGTGAACCAAATTCTCTCTGTGGTTAATAAGCACTGAGCCAGGCCCCCTACCTTCCATTTCATCTTCAAAACTCTTGGGGTTCCCTGAATGACATCTTCCTTCTGGCCAAAGAAAATAAGAGATGGAAAATGTTCCCTACTGCAGGGAAAAACACAAACATTTGACTTTACTATTACAAATTACCTCGGGTCTGTGTCCACTAGATAACTGTCCTTAGGTAGCTGTTAAGGGTGGAAAAATGATGCTGTTGAAAGGAGGAGGGAGAGAAGGGGAGAATGAACGTGGGCTGGGGGTGGGGAGGAGGAGCCCATTCAACAGGTGCAGAAAAGGGCTATAAAATGAACCTCTTATCCTTAAGGGCTGAGCACAAACAGCACCTCCCTGGGTTTGCTCCCAGAAATCTTTAGTTACTGTAGAAAAATCTGTGGCCACCCTCAGGCCTGCAGGAGTTGTTGATCTTGGGAAATCACTACTGCGTTTTACTCTTTTTTTCTTGGATTTTTAAGTCTTTATTTATGGTTAAAAAACAAAATAGAGAGTTTATTTTGGCGTTTACATCACCTCCAAGTGTAAACTCTGCGATCACTGGTGAATTGCTTCTTTGGATGAAAATATTGCTTTATGCCCCAAATTTGACAAGGGTATTAGAAGGCAGGCCATCACATTTGTCGTGCTCATAGGAATGGCTATCTTCATCTAACAAGTGGCCTGTGGAGAGGGTCATCCCTCCCCCATCACTGATACCCGCTAGGCAGTGGACTGAGATGCAAACAAAGAGCTTAGAAAGTCAGTGAATGTTCATTCCAAGGTGGAAAACTGAGAGAAGGGAAGCAAAGAATCCATCAGGTCAGGCTTTGTGTCACGGTGTATTTAGGAAACTCTTTTTAAAAACAGCAAATGTACCAGGGCATCAATGAGGTAATTGATATTAAAAATTCATTACAAAGGAGATGCAGTGGGGAGCAAGATTTAAATGAACTACAACTGCTTAGCTACAGCACATGTGTCCTCTCTTTGGGCTTATCTTGCAATCCAGGGCTAAACATGACACACTTAAGTACCCTCAGGCCTAAATAAATTTCACGCAGTGCCTTTTATGCTATTATTAATTACTTTAGGGACATTCCTGTCCTACCCATAGTCTCAAAATTCATGACTTTTCCCACTGGAAAAACCTTCCTACACAAAGTTCCCCAAAGATATCATCAGCTACAATGTGCTTATGTTGTTTCTCTCTGGAAGTAAGCACTTCTCAGAACTTACAAGTAAATAATCAACTGAATTGAATATTCTGGACTGTTTTGAACTGAGCTGGAATATAATTGGATTGTCTTGAAAAGAGTCATACAATAGTTCTATCATGGAGAAGTTCTCTGCTTCTTATAGCTCCTTGGACTGATACACCATCAATTCAATCAAGGGAGGAGCGTGCCTTGCTCATGCTTTACCTGAGCGTCATGTGTGGCATCCAGAGAGGCTCCATTGAGGTGAGAACTGAGATGGATTCAGAGGAGAGTCAGAACCTCCCACCCCTGATGACGAGGGGCTGTCAGGAAGCTCTCCACATCTGCAAATATCATCAGAATGGGAAACTGGGTGCAGAGAAGACCCTGAAAGTGGGTGATGCCCCTTCCAGTGCTGTGCTCATCTGACACGGAATGCTGGTACACTTTATGTGAAAGCAGACTGCTTGTTTTCCTCCAGAGCATCCCTGGGGCAGAAGTCAGAGTCTTATGAGGCCCCTGGCCTCCCCAAGACCAAGAATGATCCCAGCTTTTCCTTATCTCCTGCAGAGAACCTGGCTGAGCAAGCATAGCAGGACAGATAGTTTTGTTAAAGAGTTGGCAGCAGCCCCAACACTTGGCAACATGCGTCAAATTTTCAAGAGGTAAAAATCACATGCATCTAGAGACAGAAACTGGATTAGTGTCTTCCTAGAGTTGGGGGGCGTGAGGAGGAGTGAGAGCTAAGAGGTGTGTGGAGGTTTCTTTTTGGGGTAATGAAAATGCTCTAAAACTGACTGTGGTTATGGTTGCACAACTCTATAAATAAACCAAAAGCCACTAAATAGTACACATTAAATGGATGACTTGTATGGTGTACAAATTATATCTCGATAAAGCTGTTTAAAAAACCAATACATCTCTTCTTTATCTGGGCTAGAAGGCACTGGGGTAGAAGCTAGGAGGGGATGGAGGAGTTGGGGAAAGACAAGTGATCCTGAAAGTTGTTTTTCATCTTCCCAACTTTTATTCTGAGTATTTTTGAGTGCACAGAAAAGTTGAAAGAACAGCAGAATGAACCTTTGTACATCTTCCATCTGGGTTCAACATTTGTTGACACTTTGCCACACATATGAGGGTACTTCAAAAAAGTCCATGGAAAGATTTATATTATCTTTTAATTCCATTTTTCCACAAAAGTGAGTTTATCACTCTATAAAAGTGAGTTTTCCTTTTCCTGAACTATTTTATAAAAGTGAGTTTTCCTTTTGCTGAACTATTTGGAATTAAGGTTGTAGACATGAGGATACTTCCCCACTAAATATTTCAGCTTGCATCTCCTAAGAATAGACATGCTTCAATATGATTACAACACCATTACCATGCTTTAGAAAATTAGCAGTAATTCCATACTATTGTCTGATATTAACTCCTTATTCCATTTCTCAAATTTTACCTGAAACAAAATGTATTTTTATAGCCGTTTTATTTTTTCCAGACCAAGAACCTATTAAAGGTTCATGTACTGTACCTGATTTTTTAATATCCTTACTCTCTTTTAATTTACAACAATTGTCCTTCTCTTACACACTCCCTCTCTCCCTTCTTTTCCTCCTGGCATTGACTCTTGAGAACCCAGGGCATTCGTAGAACACCCCACGTTCTCGATTTGCCCGACTGCTTTCCCTTGGTGTCATTTGCCTTGTTCCTCTACCCTTGCACAGCCGTGAACTGGATGTCAGATCTAGAGTCACGAACAGATGCACACCACACATTTGTGGTATGAGTGGCACGTGTGGTATGTCACATTGCATCTCCTTAGGAGGCAAATCATATTCCTTTACTAGTGAGACTGAGTTTGATCACTTGGTTAAGGTGGTAACTACCAGATTGCTCCATGTGAGTTAGTGATTGGTAAGTAATCTGAGGGGCGAGTGATCCCTTGGCATTGTTTCAATATTCTTTGTCATGGTGTAAATGCTCTCCATAATCCCCAGCAACTTTTCACCTTCTGGTTTTCAGTTTCCATTATCTGGATTCTATTGTTCCTTCTGCACGTACCTGGCTTTTCTCTTCCATTCCCGTTTCTTTTCATTTTGCTTTCCCTTGTAGTGTTTTCTTTCTCTGTGGTCTATTCTCTTGGTGGCAATGAAGGACACTGTTTTAGCTGCTGGCATTCAGAACTAAATAAATGACTAACTCATGGGTTATTTTATTGCTTTCCAGTAAAAAGATGCAGCAGAAGACTGGAGATTTGAAATGAAAAATCATGGGCCGGCCTGGTGGCGCACTGGAGAGTGCGCTGCTTGGGAGCGCTCCCGCCGAGGGTTCGGATCCCATGTGGAGACCGGTTCCCGCTCACTGGCTGAGCGCGGTGCGGGTGCAACACCGAGGGGTGCAATCCCGTTACCGGGCAGTAAAAAAAAAAAAAAAGACAAAAAGGAAAAAAAGAAAAAAAAAAAAAAAAAAACAAAAAGGAAAAAAAAAAAAAAAAAGAAAAAAAGGAAAAAAAAAAAAAAAAAGAAAAAAAGGAAAAAAAAAAAAAAAAAGAAAAAAAGGAAAAAAAAAAAAAAAAAGAAAAAAAGGAAAAAAAAAAAAAAAAAGAAAAAAAGGAAAAAAAAAAAAAAAAAAAAACAAAAAGGAAAAAAAAAAAAAAAAAGAAATGAAAAATCATGTCACTTTCCAGTAACATTGGTTTAGAAAAGTATTGCAGTTTTAATGTAAGTCTGATTCTTCAGTTTCTGGTTGGAGGTTTGTCTCCATGATGTGTTTCCCTTACAGAGAGGAAGCCACCAGGCAAAAGGAGGGCTGGTGGCACTGAATCCTATGGTTAGGAAAGCCCCAGGCTCAGGGCAGCCTAGAGGGTGGGGTAGTTGTCTCCTATCACAGTGGGTTTGCCGCAGGTCAACTTCTTATCTCCCCCACTGCCTGGATCATAGTCAGTGCCCCCACGCTACTATGTCCTGTGTCCCTCTTGGGAGTGCTGAGTTCCCACTGAGAAAGAGAATGCCAGCGGAGGGCATATTGCTTGGGCATGGTCAAGAAGAAACAACTAGCCCAGGTTCTCCTCAAAGGCATCTGGCCTCACCGCAATATTGGACGTAAAACACTTAGAAAAAGAAATGAGAGTGAGCAGATTGGCATTTCCTCTAATTATTCTGTATTCACGGTCACTGACTCCCTGATACACCAGCATGTTAGGAATAGGAGAACGAAGGTAGGAGATTATACTTGGTTACGCTTTCCCCATCCTGAGCAGCTTTCCATAGGTGATGGGCAATCCATCGGCTGAATTGCAAGTTTGCTTCTGAGCCCTCTAGGGCTTTCTTCCAGAAGTTAATATTTATCTGACCCTGCTGAGTTTAGCTCTTTGGGTCATCTTTTGGGAAAAAAAGGTATCATGGCTGATATCACAATAAAGTAAATGATAAGGTCTGGGCAATTACAGCAGCAGAGGAAAAAAAATTACATTTGGACCCAATCACAAAATTGTCATCAAGATTATGGTTGTCAAATTGTAACCAGTGCTGATGTTGCTGTTGGGGAAAGAAACAACTCATCATAAATCTCAGTGATTCTTTGACAGTTTTCAATTTCAATGGGAAGCATCATGGAAGTGAATTTGATAAAGGACTTGGCAACGAGAAAAAGGTTTTCTTATTTTTTCTCTTGTCAATTTAGAGATCATGTGAGAGTTTATGAACCTTGTTGGGTTTAAGATTTAAAACTCTTTGCATATGAACATTTTATATTGTAAGGATTTCACTTCAGAGGAAATAGCGTGGCCATTTGGCCTGTCACAGAGGGAATGGGATGACTCATCTTGTTTCTTCTAAAATAATTCAGTAAATTAACAAGCTAACTCTTTTTACCTGGACCATATGTTTGCTCGGTGTATGAGTTTGCTAGGGCTGCAGTAACAAGTACCACAACTGGGTGACTTAAACAACAGAAATTTATAGCCTCACAGTTTTGGAGGCCAGAAGTCTGAAACCAAGTGTGGGCAGTGTTGGATTTTTCTGAGGGTAATGAAAGAAGGACCTGCTCCAGGCCTTTCTCCTTGGCTTATAGACACCCTTGTCCTCATGTCTCTTATAGATGCCTTTCTGCTTGTGTCTCTCCCTCTGTGCATGGCTGTTCATGTTTTTTCTTTTTTTCCAAATTTCCCCCTTTTTAGAAGGACACCAGGCATATTGGGTTAGGCACAGCCTGATGTTCTAATTTTAACTTAATTACCTTTGTAAAGACTGTATTTCCAAATAAGGTCACATTTTTGAGGTACTGGGAATTAGAACTTTAACATATCTCTTTCTGGGGAGCACAATTTAACCCACAACAGTTTTGATGGGTTTAGGGTGGGAGTGATGCTGATCATGGAAGACTGAAAGCCCCCAAGCCATGCACTGGCAATGGCAGAATTTAGTCCAATTTTAGTGCCTGCCTCTGAGTGTAAAGGCCTTGGCTTTGGGTGTGCAGTGTGATGGCAGGCATCTGGCATTTAAGGGTATACGACTTGCAAGTGGATGAAAATAACGTGGAATAGCAATCCCATTAGGAAAATGAGCGTATGTATATTAAAGAGCTTAAGAAAGACAAGAAAGTTACCTAGGACTGTTTTTCCTGCGACAAAACAACTATAAATTTTGACTGTTTGAGCCCTGCCTACTATCACTCTTTTACATATTTTTTCTTCAAATCCACTGTTTTTTTTTTTGATATTGCGACATCTGACTGTATGTCTCTGACAGATACCTAATTCTCGCTGAATTAATGGGAGATTTTAGGCTTAATAGTACCTTCCAGTGAGTATTAAGATGTAATTATAATGCCTCTGTCTTTATGCGCCTCCTGACTTTTAGGAGCTTGCAGCTTACCAAGCATGGCCTCATTACTGTAATCCTCTTAACAGCACTGGGACCCGAGTTCCAAGTACCACTACTTCCATTTTGGGGGAGAAAAACCCAAGGAACAGAATAGAAAGGTCTATTGTCTAATACCACAAAGAGGGACAGAAAGGGCCATATCATCCCTTTATCATATCCTTTATTCTAGAGAGTTCTCTATTTAGCTAGATTGTCTTCCAAAGCAATCCTTATTTTCTATTTTAGCATCCCCAGTTGCTGTTGTGTATACTGGCTGGTGTCTGGAGCAGGAACAATTCTGGATGAATTGAGAAGAAAAACTACAAAACTTCTATTATAATGCACTGTTTATTATTGGATCAATATGATCGATGACCACCTGTCAGATCTGTAACATTATCTGGGAACCAGCAGATGGAGCTGTTACAGATAGCATTCAGAGGTTTGTTTATTCTCCTGAGCACGTGTTTCCATCCTGGGGGAAATACCACTTCATTGTTAGAGCAGTGGAGGGTTTGTAGCCGGATGTTGAAAACACCTTTTCTCTTGGCCCAAGTCTGCAGAACTGGAAGGCTGTTTAGATGCAGGGCCAAGGTTTTTATGTGGAAAAGGTGAGACGACAGTTTTACACCTTCCACAGGCCCTCCTGGCAGGAACAGATGATTTCTATGTGCAAGGAGAAAAGTAGATATTCTGCTTCCGGAAACCCCACGCTTAGAATCACAGCAGTGTTTACATATGGCAGGCTGGAGGAGAAAAGAGAGACTTTGGTTGATGATGAGTCACTTTGTAAACACAGCATCAATATTGATAAACTCCAAAGGATGCATATGCAGAACTTCTCTTGGGATTTGCAGGGACCATTTGTCCAGGCGAACATTCAGTACTGTTCATTGGAGCCGAGGCAACAGTGGTGGATTACTCTTCCCATCTTGTGTTTTCGAGGATGGTCAGAAAGCTTAAAATGCATCCATCTTCCCTTTCATATGGTAGGTGGGTGTGGCTTTCCTGGGGGAGCAAAGGAATTATACTCACAGGTTCCAAGTTCTATATAAAAGAGCACCAGCAGGAAGGGAGTGGGACTCCTGCTGTCCAGCTCTGGTGAAGTCAGAAGGAAGGGAAACTCGTTTTTGGGTAGCATGAAGGACATGGAGGTGACAAGGTGTCCCAACAGCGAAGATTGATACATACTGAAAAGTGTTCTGTGGCCTTCCCCTCTTGGATAGTTAATACTGACTTGGAAAATAATGGCTGAAGAATCTCAGATAGTGTAAATGTGGGACAATGGGGGGTGGGGTAACACACTGCGTGATGGTTTAAAACCCACTTATTGTTTTTCCTGGGGGAAGATGGTGTGAAGGTCATCTACATCAACTACTTTTTGATTTTTTTTAAAGGTGACCGTTAAGGGGATCTCAACCCTTGACTTGGTGTTGTCAGCACCACGCTCAGCCAGTGAGCGAACCGGCCATCCCTATATGGGATCCGAACCCGTGACCTTGGTGTTATCAGCACCGCACTCTCCCGAGTGAGCCACGGGCCGGCCCCCAAAATGTTTTTTTTTTTTAAACCAAAATGACAAGTAATTAGTGGTATTTTGGATCAAATGTTCATTTTATTCTCTTCTAACTGACATCATGTTAAGAGTAAAAATTTAAACTACGATAAGTGCTTGAGGAATGAGGTTTTTATGGTTATAACAGAATTTAGTTTAGAGCTAACGTAATTGTCTTGTTTCTGTTGTTGGAAGCATTTCTTGAATGTATTTGTCCACATTCTCCCAAAGTGACTATAGTGTACTAGAGACAATTGAGCATTTTAAGAAGTATTCTAGGATCTTGCAACTTCTGGAGTTATTACAGTTTTTGAAGACAGGAAGAGTGTGAGTAGTTAGTTACACTGTATCTTAATGCTGGGGAGTAACCGGGATTTTCCCTCTCGGGTGGGAGAAGTAGATGCTTTATCCCTGAAATAAGCAAGTCTCTCTTATGGATGGACCTTCACTTTTCTCCACGTGGTGGCCTGTCAAAACTGATGGGGGTTCTGACTCGTTCAGTTTCAGTCAATTAAACTTCTGCTGGAGCCATGACTACACTTCGGATATCACTTCCCAAAAGGTCTTAGAAGGGGAAAATGCATTTTTTTGGTACGGATTTCTTTAGATTTGCTTATTTATTATGACGTTTTCTCCAATAGGTGGAAATAAAGTGTTTTGAAGGAGGATGACTTTTTAAAATTTGCATAAAACCCCATGTGGGTAGCACTAGATCTACTTTTACACACATATAATGTACATATGTTCACACACATTTTATATACAAAGGTACTTCAAAATTAATGGAAAAATAGAATTAAGAATAAATATTAGTTTTTCCATGAACTTTTCCATGTGTGTGTATTTGTATATATGGTATAAATATGATAGGATCATACAGTATGCATTGCTCTGCCTTTTTTCATTTACTAATATATCTTTCACTTACTAATATATTTTTGCATTTCTCTTTCATTCTTCTTAATGGCTCCATAATATTCTACAATGTTGATACATAACAATTTCTTTAACTTATCTCTTAATGATGGAGATTAAGTTGTTTCCAAATTTTCACTACAATAAACATTACACCAAAAAGTGCTTGAATGTACCAACCTTTGAATCCACAAGAGAGTATTTATTTAGAATAGTTTCCTAGAAGAATTTCTGAACTAAAAGACTTCTTTTAGCATTTTTATACATACTGCCAATCTGAGACATTTGTCTACGCATTCACCTGCTGGTCAATCATGTGTTCCTGGAGAATGTGGATCTTAAAAGAGATGAATACTTAGATCTTAAGTGTTCCAAACATCTCTTTATTGCATTTGAGAAGAACTCCCTTTCCTCCTTCCCATGACCATGCCAGTCCGTCTCTCCACTACCCGAACCAGCATTTATTAACCACAGGCAGTGAATGGGGTACATTTGCAGCAGAGGCAGGTAGTTGTGATCCACTTTCTGTAGCTCCTGGCATTGCCTTGCAATAGCCAACCCTGCTGTATTTGTAGCTAAGAGCTTTCACTGCCCTTTCCAAGTAATTTATTTGAGTTTTTCCAAAGGAACAGGATCTTAGGGTGGTGGTGTTGTGGGGGGGGGGTGCAAAGATTCTACCAGGCTTAAGCTTAGATGAAAAAAGAATTTTCCAGTAATGGGATCCTCCGGACCCTGAGAAGTGGGATGGAAGCAGCATTGGGGAAAGGAGCAAGCGCAGGGCTGGAGGTCCCCTCCCCCCTTAAAGGGGGCCTGAGAAGGTGGCACCAGGTTTTATATGTGCTGCAGGAAGCGGCAGGGAGAGGAAAACAGAGGGAGAGGACATTTGTTTGAAAGAAGGGAGTTTGGAAAATGATATCGAAGAAATAAGCAGGCTGGAGAGGAGACACCAGAAAACAATGCCAAGACGTCAAGGGAGTGACAATCCCAGAAGAGAGGACAATGGTAATTCCATAATTAGGTGTGATCTGAGATCAGTACTCTCTGTTTGCTTTGAGTTCATTTATCCTTCACTCGAATGCTCTCTTTATTGCCAAGTTTTTTAATGCCTCCCTTGAGGTATGCGTGTGTGTGTGTGTGTGCACGTCTGTACACATGTGCATTTTTATGGAGGGCTATTATAATGCATGATTTGTGCTTAAGTTTAAATTCTCAAAACATGGCAATACCAAAACAGAGAAGAGACATTGCCTGTTGCCGACTCTGATATTCAGCGGCTGCTCTCTTCAGTAGGGGCCGGTTTTCCAGAATCCAAAGATGTATGTAAATGCAGCATCTTGCCAGTTACCTAACAATACAGGCTAGGGATGCCCTTATGCTGAAAATGTTGGTAACATTATTTTTTGATAGAAATAGACAGACATATTGTAGAGGAGAGGGCAAAATTCATGTGAATTTTTATGATGAAACTTGAGCACACAAGGAAATTTTGAACCTGCTGCTGGTTGCCTCAGACTGTACTAGCCAAATTAACCAAAATGTTTATTTTCATGTACTTTAAGTTCTGATTTTCATCATCTTTTCCATATGGAATGTTATTTGGGATTCCAAGACTACCTTTCTTTAATAGCTACATAATCACTGAAATGTCTATCTTTGCCATTTAAAAACTAGGATCCATGCGTGTTTCATGGAATTCATATTCTCTCACTGTAGTTCACCTGCTGGCATACACAGGTTTCTTTAAAGAAAGCCAGGAGAAGACCAGCCAGCCTGACAACCTCGGAGACCTGTTAGCTTTCAAATTGTATCTAAAGTTGGCCAGATGTTCACTCTCTGCTGCGGTCCCCTCTAAAACTCATGATGAAATTTAATTACCGACGTAATGTTATGGGAGACCTTTAAGAGGTGATTAGGCCATGAGGGTGAAGCCCTCATGGGTGCATTTGACACCTTAAAAAAGGGGCTTCGGGGGGCAGGCTCTCTCTTTCCTCGCCCTCTTGTTTTCTGCTGTGTTATGATACAGCAGGAAGCTCCTCACCAGAGGCTGGAGAATTGACCTTGAATTTTCCACCCTCCAGGACTGTGAGAAAATAAATTTCTGTTTGTTATACATTACCCAGTGTGCGACATTTTGTTAAAGCAGCACAAAACAGACTAAGACACTCTCATTTCTGCTTGATACTACAGTGTGGCTCTCTACAAACGGTGCCGAAAACATGACTTTCTGACTTCTTGGGCACAGAGGTCCTTTCACAGGAGCAGACGCAGCCCTTGCCATGTCTAAACACACCTGGACTAAGTTATTTCAGGCAAAATGCTGTGTTTGTTCCAGACACAAACACATTTAGGCAACTTGCCATATTCCAAAATGGAAAGTAGTGGCAGAAGAGTACCAGGCACAAAACCATACCCTTGAGCTGCGCAGAAGGCACTTCAGGTGACACTGACCTCCCCGCCCCCATCTTACTCATCAAGCTGAGCAGAGCCACAGAACACACACACCTGGGTGGAACAGATGGTGCCCTGGTGCTATTGTTATTCGACAGTCTGGCTGAATGGCAAACTGGACTGTCAAGGACAGTGTGTAGATGATTGCAGTTAAACAGGGGATTGTGTCTCCAAGAAAGGATCCCACCTTCTTGGTGGAGTCAAGTACAACTCCTCTTCATGGAGGAAGTGAGGACAGCTGAGATTTTCCAGAAGTGATTTATAGAATGACCCTTGATGAATTATTTCCAAGGCATTGTCTGCAACATTGTATTGTTCCAGTTTCCTGTTAGGAGCTTCCTTGAGGATAGCTACTGTTTGTCTGGATCTTGGGTTTCTGTTGCTTGCAGCAGCCAGAATTACCATCTGCATGCATAAAGACGATATATTTTTTTATTTGACATTTCCAAAAATGATTGCTCTGCAAAATTATTTGGATGAAAAATGTCTGATTGGCAGGCACACAGGCTGTATGTGAGAACTTGGAGGCAAACTGAGGAGAGGCTCCTGAAGTGTTGTATTAAATTCTTAACATGCAAAGACAGCCACGTGTTGGAAGCTAATACTCTAGCAAGACTGAAATCTATTATTATTTCAGAGTATTAGCATTGTTTGGTGTAGAATAACTTAACCGTAATGACACATTGAGAAATCAATATGACACAAGAACCAGTGTGCATTTTCTTGTAGATGAACTGGCTGATGGTTTTAGCAATGTTTTAACAGAAGGAATAAGCAAATTTCAAAAGTAAATGAATCAGAAACTGATAAGCAAGTAATACATTTGTAGTACATAAATGATTTGGGTTTAGCTTGTGATTATCACCATATTGTTCTAGAAATATATATTATGGTCTTTAACTTTGTGTTCAAATTATTCCACATGTCCTAAAGTTGTATGCATTTTATATTTTTAGGGGCTTGTAACTCATCAGCAAGAAGCTCAAATTTTCTTTTCGTAAAAGACGCTCAATTTATATTGTTTGACAAGGTGGTATGAAAAGTTGGAGATAGAAAAAAGGTTGGATTGTCATTTTAGTAACTAATAAAGAAAATAATATTCTTCCCTAAGATTCTTTTTCTCAAAGTGAAAGTAGCTTAATTTTTTTGCCACTCATTATAAGCAAATTAAATGCTGGTTGAAAATAATTTAAGTAGTGCAGAAGTAAAAAGTAAAAGGTGAAAGTACTTCTGTAATTCCACGCTACTGAGATTACAACTATGAACAGTTTGATACATATTTTTTCTTGATTTTTAAATGTATAGATATAAGTAAATATGTATAAATAAAATAAATGGGTTGTTCTGAATTTACTACTCTGCAAGCTGCTATTCCATTTGACCAGATCTCTAGGACACCTTTCCATGCCAGTAAACATAGATCTGGCATTAAAACAGATGTTTCATAATTTATTAAACTAGTCTTTTACTGACAGATATTTATTTAGCCGGTTTCATTTTTCCACTTTTATAATCAACGTCGCAGGCATTATTTTGTACATCCATTAGTACATACTTTTCAATTGTACTCAGTATAAATTACAAGTGCTGTTGCTGTTAGTTTTTTCCCCTAAGAAATTTTAAGCAAAATAGCTAGGTTTTGGGGTATAAACCACTCTGGATCATCCACACAGTGAATTATCCACAGTGAGACTGAATTTCTGGCTGAATTTTCCTGTCACCAGAGGCAGAATTCTAAGGAGACCCCCAAGCTTCCAGCCCCCTGGTGTATACACTGGAACGACCCTCCCCTCAACTGTGAACATGATGGGGTGTCACTCTTGTGATTGGGTTATTGATTGGGTTTGGCTTTGAGTTCATCACAGTGGAGATTATCTGGGTGGGTCTGATCTAGTCACCTGAGCCCTTTCTGAGGGTGAAGCATCATGAATACTCTCATGCTGGCCAGGAAGGAAGCAAACAGCCTCGCTGGGAACTGCCTAGGGGCCACATGGCCAGGAACTGAGAGCACCGTCTTGGAATTGAGAGGGGTCCCTAGATGGAGACCGCAGTCCTACAACCACAAGGAAATACATTCAGCCAACCACCAGTGAGCTTGGAGAGAACCCTGATGGATATCCTGATTTCAGCCTAGAGAGACACTGAGCAGAGGATCCAGTTAGCCTGTACTTGGGTTAAGTTTGTCTTGTGTAAGTTGCTAACAGTGATAATTTATTACACAGAAATAGAAAACTAATATAACAGTGAATAGAAGCAGGGTACCGCCAGCATGTTCTGGATTTTGCTTTTAGCTATTACACCTGGGGAAATGAACACCTCCTTTGCACCCACACCCTGCGGAGATGTGGTAGCCAGCCCGAGGTATGAGTCCAGGGTTCTGTGGCCTTAACCTTCTTTCTGGAGACCCTAAATTATGCATCTCAGTCCACAGTCTCTCACTTCAGGAAGATTTTTCAGGACAAGAAAAAACAACTTTTTCTTCTCAGTTCTTAGAACTTAGGTCAGCTCCCTAAAGAGCCTTTCTTAGACCTTTTGTTACCTTAGTAGTTTTAAATTATTTGTTTGACTTTACGCTTTATCAAGATATAAATACCTATTTGTACCAATGTGCGCTCACGGATTCTTGTTTTATTGGAAGGATTGTAACCTGCTGCTCTCATTATCATTGTGATGCTCACATGGTCCTAGATTTTTCCAGAGGGTGCTCCTTAAAGTCAGCTCCAATGTCCTTTTGGTTCATCCCATTATTTTTTGAGCACTTCTTTATGTGTTCTGGCATAGGGTGTTCCAGACTCATCTGGTTCTCTCCCAGGAATCAACCGTTTCTACAAGGAGCCGTAGTTCCTTTCCGTGGGGAATGGTGTTTAGAAAACAAGATCTGGGGCCTACCCCGTGGCGCACTCGGGAGAGCGCAGTGGCACTCCCACCGCGGGTTTGGATCCTATGTAGGGATGGCCAGTGCGCTCATTGGCTGAGCGCAGTGTGGACGACACCAAGCCAAGGGTTGCGATCCCCTTACCGGTCAAAAAAAAAAAAAAAAAAAAAAAAAAGAAACCAAGATCTGGGCAGTAGAGCTGCTCATGGCTTCTGGGCCCCTTTGAGCCACGAAATTTCTTTCTTTTCTCTTTCTCTTTCCTTCTTCTTTTCTATTGTCTCTCCACTCAACTGTCTATTTTAAAAATCATGAGTTCATCTTGAAAACTCTTATAACATCCTACCCCACAGAATTCACTATTTCTAAGTTCTTTTTTCAATGGTGGGAAAACCAGCTCTTGTTTTTCACTGATTTGCTCAGTCCTGCATAATACAAAAAAAGCATCAGTATTGCCAACACATACCACCAAGACAAACAAATGTTCTAATTAGTGTTCAGTATTTATTTAGGTTTTTTAAAAAAGTTTTAGACTGAGGGTGAACAGAGTACTGTGTTTGATGTTACATGGGTTAGAGTTTTTTTCTTTAAATTAAAAAATTTTTCTTCTCTCCAGTGTAGTTGTGTTGTTCATTTGAACTACACTTAGGTTTATTTGTTTCTGTTTGCTTTATACTGCTTTAATCTACTTAAAAAAATCCTTTTCAAGTTATCCTTTTTATCCTCACTGAGCAGAAAATATATTGAGGAGTTTATTCCCAGAAGTCCTTTTTGCTCCAGAAACTGAGTTCCAGACCCAGAGATCCTGTTGATCTGTAGTGGAGTCCCCTACGGGAAGTGCAATGGCCCCCACCTGCTCCAGGGCTAGCTCCCCAAACCTGTTTGCTCACTATGCAACCCTAGGAGAAGTCAGCAGTAGAACTGGCCTCATCCTCAAGAGGGTCCTTATGGCAGGGGAACATGCCCTTTGGTAGATTACTTCTTATTAAAAACACAGTGCTGCATGTGGGACTCAAGCCCCGCCTCCACCCACTACCAGGCAAGCAGCAAACAGAGCCAGCTGCCCGGGGTCCTGAGATGGGAGCCGAGGGCCAAGCTCCTGGTACCCAGCAACATCTTAGAATGCACTTATTAGCCACATGTGTTTCCTCAGGGTGTGTGACTTATCTGCTCATGTCCTTCACCAAATTTCTGCTTAGGTTTTTCTAATTCATTTTTAAGAGTTCTTTTTGCATGAAGGATGTTAATCTTTGAGTGTTAAATTTGTTCCTTATCGATTGACTTTAAAAAAATCAAAACCAAAAAAACACAGTGCCGCAATGCATATATATTAATGCAGCATCAAAGTAGAGAGAGCAAGGCATGTAAAAAATACAGAGGAAAATGTATTGTGTATGACATAGAATGGCTCTGCCAATCTCTCTGAATCTTACAGATTAAGGACAGCAAAAAATAAGGATCTTAGGTTGGATTCTGGATTGAAAAAAATATTGCTTTGAAGGGGAGTATTGGGAAAACTGATAAAATGTAAAAAAAGATAATATTGGATATATTGAATATTATATAACAGTATTGTATCAATATTCAATTTCCTGAATTAAATATTTGCTCTGCAGTTTATGTTCTTGGGAGACACAAGGTAAAGAATTGAGGGGTAAAGGGTCATTATATCTGCAAATTACTCTCAAATGGTTCATACACACATTTGCACACATACATGTACATACATACCACACACACAAACACACACACACATACACGTACTCACACACACAAGCAAAATGGCCAAGTGTGAGTAGCTGGTGAAGCGTATGTGGGAGTTCATTGATACTATCCTTGCAATTTTTCTGCAGTTTTGAATTTTTTTTGAAATAAAAAGTAAAAAAATTGATAATTAATAAGACAGATCTATTTTACACATGATAGATAAGCCATCCATATTAAAATCTCTATACTTTTATTTAGACATCTATGTAACAGTCACAAAAAGTGGACATTTTAAGACACAAAGAAAACCTCCCTAAATAAATCCAGACTATAGAAAGCAACGCTTTCATTATTAAACAAGAAAGAATAAAGTAAATAAATGAGTTCTATTAAAGAAGTTAAAAAAATCAACAAAACATCTAAATTAAGCAGAATTGTGGAGATTGGGAAAGGAGATAAAAATCAGAAATAAATGAATCAGAAAACAAAAACAATTGTATTGAAAAATAAACCCAGGCACTGGTTCTTTGAAACAACCAGTGACATAGATAAACCATCACTGGTTTAATTTAAAAATAGTTACAGGACAATCCCACTTTATGGAAAATGATATAAAATCTATTCATGTAGTTCACCCCATTAATCAAGCAATAAAGAAAAATTATACTAGAATCTCAAGAGTTATCAGAAGTCATTTGATAAATTTTAATGTTCTGTGTAAGTGAGGGGCCTTGAGGCTTAGGCTTCATTAGCCGCATGCAAAATCCACGCATGGGTTACTAGGAGACGATTCAGGGGGCCACCTAGCATAGACATGCACGTACCTGAAACATGGGAACTGCAGGAGAGAGTGACTGGAGCCTCAAAAGCAGTGGGAATCTCCAAAGGACTCAGGAGAGTGTCCAAGAGAGAAAGTCTGAATCACATTTGCCAGACCGAGGGAAGAAGCCACTAGCTGAGTAAAAACTGCTGATCACCCTGCCTCTTCCCCACAACCCTTCTCACACACACACATGGCTCTGGAGAGGAAGGATTGGCCCAAAACAGCAACCAGGGAGTGTAGGAGGAGGTGAGTATAGACAGGTGGAGAGAACAGAGGCCACCCACACCCTTCCCTGAAGGCAGGCAGATGAAGCACAAGAAAGATGGATAGAACCTTACTGTTGCCTAAGTGAAGCTGTTGGTAATTGTCTTGGACTGGACATGCTGATTTATGACACTGAGACTGTGGTTTAGAGTGATTGTAAGACTTCTGCTCCCAAGGAGTGAGCTGGAAAGTCAGGGGGTTCTGGCCAACCTTCCATCCACGGCAGGGAAGGATTTCCACCACTGAACAAAGTTTACAGGGCCATTGGGAGATAAAAATAAAGCGTGTTTTGATAGCATCCTTCTCTCAATTTGTCTCTCTCTCCTAACATTTTACTATAAGCAACAAAAAGAAACCAGGTGATGCCTTCAACAATTTTCTCGGTAATCTCTTTAGATAACTAAGTTCATCAGGTACAAATTTTGCTTTTTATCTAACTGCAGATGATAACGGTTGCTAAGAAACAGAAAGCAGTCGCTAAGCTTTCTTCCACTACATAACAAGAATCCACTTTCTACAGCTTCTAAGACCACGTTTCTTACTTCCTTTTGAACCCTCACTGGCAGCGTCCTCAGGGTCCAGATTTCCATTAACCAGTCTGTGTAGGCATTTTCTACCATGCTGTTCAAAATCTTTCTAGCTCCTGCTCACTGCCTAGTCCCAAAGCCACTCCCACACTTTAACTATTCAGTTGTTTGCAGCATCCCACTTCCAGATACCAAAATCTATATTAATTATCTATTGCTGCATAACAAATAACTACAAACTTAGCAGCCTAAAATAACATGCATTTATTTCCTGACAGTTTCTGTGGGTCAGGGAGTCAGGCACAGCTTAACTGGATACCCTGCTTTCGGGTTTCTGACAAGGCTGCAATCAAAGTGTGGGCCAGGGCTGTGGTCTCATCTGAAGTCTGGACTTGGGAAGGATCTGTTTCCTAGCTCACGGTTGT
This sequence comes from Galeopterus variegatus, assembly GCF_000696425.1. NCBI lineage: Eukaryota > Metazoa > Chordata > Mammalia > Dermoptera > Cynocephalidae > Galeopterus > Galeopterus variegatus. Next base: position 77,583 of record NW_007734288.1, on the reverse strand, counting down.
TGGTATGATTCAGCTTTCTTTTTGGGTTGTTGGACTGAGAGCCTCAGTTCTTAGTTGGCTACTGGCCAGAGGCTACCCTCAGTTCCTTACCATGTGGGCCTCCCCAGGATGGCAAATTTTTTCATCAAAACCAGCAAGAATATGAGTCTGTTAACAAGACAGAAGTCATAATCTTATATAATCTAATCATAGAAGTAACATTCCGTCACCTTTGCTATATCCTATAACTTTATAGGACAAAGTTTTGTAATTGGCTTCTAATGAAGGATTGAAAATGAATATTGAAAATACAGTCTCACTTGCTTCATTTGGGATAGGAATTTAAAGTGAATGTTAAGACTTTATTGAAATTGTTTCTTTTCTTCCATTCCTAAAAACATACCTTTATGGACTGGCTTCTCTATTATGAGTGTTATTAAAGCCAAACTAGAAACAGTTTAGCTATGTATTATGCCCTGTAAGTAGCATAGCTATTCATCCATTTTGGGGCATATATATCTCATTAGCAGTATTAAAAACTTGAAATGTTTTGTTTAGCACTTGTTTTGATTATCTATTGCTGTAAAACAAACTATCCCCCAAACTTAAAGGCTTAAATGCAGCAACCATTTCATTATTTTTAATGTTAGAGATTCAGGCATGGCTCAGCTGGGTGGTTCTTCTGCTCTGCCTGGCATGACTGGGACCATTGGATGCCATTCAGCTGGTGGCTGCTCTGGTATGGAGGGTCCAAGACATCTTCACTCACATGCCTGGTGCCTTGGAGGGCATGATTGGAAGACTGTGCTCCACCCTAGACAGACTTGGGGTCTGTCTTAGTGGTCACTTCAGCAAGGTAGCTGGACTTCCTACCTGGTGGCTTAGGGTTTCAAGAGTGAATATTCCAAGAGACAAGATGTAGAAATTTCCAGTTTCTTCAGGTTCAGGCCCAGAAACTGGCATAGGATGATTTCCTCCACATTCTGTTGGTCAATGTGTTTGCAGAACCTGTCCAGATTCAAGGTGAGGGGACACAATTCAACCTCCCAGTGGGAGGAGTATCAAAGAAGGTGTGGCCCTCACCCTGACTAATTCTCCCACAATTTTGACTGCTAAAGAGAAAAAAAAAATTGAGTATAATTGCAATTTAATATAGTAATTGCCTATACATATTTTCATAAGAACATGTCCAGTTTTTTTAATTAAAAAGTCTTTCCTATTATGTTTGCTTTGATTGTATTTATTGAAAAGTAATTTTCTGCCTAATTAGTATAAAAATAAAATTTGGGCTTGTTTTTTGTTTGTCTTTTTCATTTTAATTTTTCGATAATTTATTTTTATTATATTTTACAAAAGTGTTGGTCTGAAGCTGATTGAAAAATTAAAAAAACCACAGTCTTTCCCCTCAGATAGCTTATGAAGTATGTTATAGAAGATATGGTTGTCAAATTAGTTAGTGTTATACTGGATGGGTTATCAGATGATCAGACGAATTGGAACAGCAGGGCACTGGGTAGGGGGTGGAATCCAGCCCCTGATCCATTATCAAGCTGAGTTCTTTGGAACCCTGGCATCCATTCACACAGACTTGGGATTCACTCAGCAAATTTGCAAGGAAGCTTCCTCCCAGAGCAGGCACTTTTTCCAAATCACCATCCCAGAGGGGCTGCTGTCAACTGCTGAGTCATGAGCCTGTCCAGCCAGAGGGGGAGACATCTCTAGTTGGTACCGAGGCCCATAGAGACGTGTGGTGGCCGAGTAAATCAGAATCCCCAAAGGTCTTCATAATTGGGACATCAAAGAAAACAACATTCAGAGTTAAATGTAAAGGCTTACATTTGGATAGTCACAGCCCAGCAGCACAAGTATAGAGTAGAGATGACGTGTGGAAAAGAGGGGTTTTTGTGGACCGTAAGTAGGGTCAGTATAAGTTAATATGCCCCCCCCCCAAAAAAAAGTAAATAAAAGAGTGTATTCTTAGATTCCATTTATGGAAATTCCTATCTGAAACAAAGGAAGTGGGAGCTCTGCTGTCTTCCGCCCTGCTGAGAAATGTGCTCATCCATTCATCAATTCTTAATGGGATATCTCCTGGGGTGGACACTAGGAATACAAAGTGAATGTTAGAATGCCAGCCCCAGGGACGCTGCTATTTGTCTATTACTCAGAATATGGTATTCCTACTTTGGATAACTGCAGAGGGGTTCAGTTCTGGTGTCACACTTTCATGGGGATACGGAAAATGAGAGTGAATCTCTGAGGACAGAACTGACTCAGATGATCACATATGGATGATGTTTAAAGGAATTGAGGATGTTTGACCTGGCGAAGAAAAGAGAGGGGACACTTAATGCTGTTTTTTAAATATCTGAAACTGTACTGACCAATACAAAGCCACTAGCCACATGGGACCATTTAAATTAAAATTAATTAAAATTAAAAATTTAGCTCCTTAGTTGCAGTAGTTATACTCCACATGGTCAGTAGCCGCACATGCCTGGTGCCTATCATATTGGATGTGCAAATGTAAACATTTCTATCATCACAGGAAGTTCTATTGGAAAGTGATGGAAGGGCTCTATGTGGAAGATGATTCACTATGTCCTTGTTTTGTTTAGATTTGAGGGTTGCAATAATGATGATAAACAGTTGAAAATTTCAGGAGGGTAGATTTTAGCTTTGCATCAGGAAAACATCTAAACAGAAATAGCTGTTCAGAAGTGCCTTGTAGGCAGTAAGTCCTCTGTAAGAATTCAGCTCTGGGCTGGATGTTTGTTTGGTTGATATGCTGTCATATAATTGCGTTGGCTGTCTTTTTTCTCTTTGAAGCGTTCTCCATACTGTGAAATTTATTCTTTATCAAATGCTTATTCTGTTCCAGGTGCTCAGCTCTCTGCTTTCCCTACATTTATCACATTTATCATTTCAACAATTCTGCAAGTCAGGAAATAGTATGCCCTTTTTACAGATGAGGAAACTGAGACTCAGCAAGGTAAGTTGCTCAAGTTATGCTGAGTGCAATGGATCAGTGGATCCAGGCTTGTCTTATTCCAAAGCTCTTAACTAGTATACTTTAATCCTGAAACTAGCGGGTTCTCAGTAAATATTGGTTGATTGAACTAATTGCACCAAGCAAATATGTCAGTTTCTGAAAAGCAATTTTCTTGTACGGCTTATATGTCTTAACCAAAGTAAAAATTATGTGTAGAAGAAGGAATATTAATGACAAAATGTTAACATTGGTTAATAGTTCTTGGTAGAGTTAGAGTTTTTCTCTTTTTGTCCTTTTAGAAAAAGCAACTATATATTATTGTTTACTAGACAAAACAAACTTTACTTTAAAAATGTTATATATGCACTGAGAGAACTTAGTGCCTACATAGAGGATCAAATAACTGTTGCTGTGTAACCAGCGACCCCCCAAACACAGTGACTTAAAACAACGATTGTGTGGCTTGGCTGGGCGTCTCCTTTGCTGGCTCCCCCTGGGCTCTCTTATGCAGTTATATTCATCTTGAAGTTGGCTGGCTGGAGGTCCAAGGAGGCCTCATTCACATGGTTGGCACTTGATGCTGCCCATCTTCTGGGGTGTCCTCCTCCACGTGGCTCTTACCCTCCAGGAAGTTTCACCCACTTCCTTACATGGAAGTTTCTGGCAGCATTCCAGGAGTGTCCCCAGACAGCAAGGATGGAAGCTGTATGCTCTCTTGAGGCCTAAGCTCTGTGACATGCCACGTTCTGAGTTGATCAAAGCCAGCCCGACACAGGAAATGGGGAAATAGGTATCACGTTTCAATGGTAGGAGCTGTGGGATAGTATAGCCATGTTTTTTAACCTACCACCCATAGCAAATCATGTATTTAACCTCATGGAACAGAGCAGATGGATATAGGGATTCATCGTCTCAAATACCATCTTAAAATGTTGGATTAATTTCCTTGTGGTCTGTGCAAGATTTATTTATTGCGGTCCTAGGTGCCATTCATGGTGTATGAGTACTTACCTCTGCATACATCCCATTTTGGGCCTATGATGGCTAAAATATAATCCTGAACAAACTTAAATTTCTAGACATTTTACGTTTGAATAATTATGCTCAAGTGGAAAAGATAGATGAAAACCAGTAGATTTTATCCAGGTGAAAGACCTCTGAATGGTATTTTCAGGAAGGGTTGATAGTTGAAATATGAAAGTAATAAAAGCAACCCAAATGTTTATCAGTGGATGAGTGGACAATGAGAATGTAGTATATACGTACAGTGGAAGACTACTCAGGCTTAAAAAGGAAGGAAATTCTGTCACATGCTACATCATAGGTGAACCTTGAGGACATTGTACTAAGTGAAATAAGCCAGTTACAAAAAGACAGATACTGTATGATTCCAGTTATATGAGGTACCTAGAGTTGTCAAATTCATAAAAACAGAAGGTTGAACTGTGGCTGTCCGGGCTGGGGGAAGAGGGGAGTGGGGAGTTGTTTAATGGGTAAGAGTTTCAGTTTTGTAAGATGAAAAAGTTCTGCAGGCCTGTTCCACATCAATATCAATATACTTAACACCACAAACTGCACACTTAAAAATGGTTAAGACTGTAAATTTTATGTTGTGTTTCTTAATCACAATTAAAAATTTTAAAAATTAAAAAAAAAAAACTGATCAATGAATTCAGAGCTCTTTGATCACAGAGTACATTTCACACCCACGGTCTGCTTTTGTGCAGTTAGCTTGGGAAGCCTTGCTCCTCAGTGAGAGAGATCAGAAGACCCTTTGAAAGAGGAAAGTGAGTAGTACCTGGAGAAGACAGTGTTCCTACCTCAGGAAAGCCCACATGCAGCCTGTGTAGTTGGTTAGAGCAGCTTAGTTTGTAAGCCACTCCATGGGGACCAGAAGTCTTGCTTTATACCATTCGTTTAACCACACTGCAGCATAGGTGCCCACTGAGCTCAGTGCCTTAAATGCCACCTGCTAGTCAAGAAATCAAAATCTTACGTTGCCAACCATTTCAGCAGTTTTTGCCCGGATAATTTGCAAATCCTCTTCCTTTGGTCAGAAGTTTCCATAGCTGAAGAGGTAGGTAATATTCTTGTTGAGGTTACATCAAGACTAAGACAATGGAAATTTCTTTCAGCGGCTTCCTTCCTTCTTCTGTGTCTATTGGTGGCATAACTTTAGTGTTTTGGTATCTGTTAGGAATGAATTCAGCTGCAAATAATAGAACACTTGACTGCATTGGGAGATATCAAAGGCATTTTTCCCCCTGCATAACAAGAAGTCTTGAGTAGGTAGTCAAAGTTGTGTTGAAGACTCTTCTAAGTTTATTTCCACCATTTTTAGGGCTTTGGAATATGAACTCATCCATTGTGCCTCGTGGTTGCTAAACGGCCACTACCCTGCCCCTGCCTACCCCAAAGTCCTCAAATTTGCTTTCCAGGCAGGGAGAAAGAAAACACTAAATGGCAAAGAAACGTGTCAGGTGAGTCTGTGTATTTATTGGGAATCAAAGCTTTTCCCCACCTAGCAGACAACTCTATGACCAAGACCTCTGCTATCTGCCAAGTGGCTGCAGAGAAGAGGGTGTTGGAAGTGGGCTGGCTCAGCCGGTTAACCAGTCTACTGCGTTTAGTCTCAAGACCTTCTTAAAGGGGTACACATCCATCTAATGTCCCCACTTCACACATCACTGCCTCCCAGACAGTCACAAGCTGGGAACAGATCTCCACTCTCTTGGCAGAGAAAGCTCATGGGGTCCCCTGTGAACTCCCAGCCCATGTCTGCTATTCACTTCCCAGGTCCTGCTCCTGACAATTCCCTGTACAATGACAAATCCCTTAAAGACAGAGGACATTTTGCACATCTTTTTTTATCCACAGGCATAGCACGTCTTGCATTTTGTTTGTGCTTAATATAGATTTTTTGATTTTCTGTGAATGGTTTTCTTTCCTTTCTTGTCTTAAGATAATTTCAGATTGTTCTAGAGATGGGCATTGGGAATGGCAAATGAGAGAACTTCTGTGGAACATAGAAACACTAGGCTTTTCTTCCAGAAGCCAGAAAGAGTAACATTACCTTGTAAGTTCCCTTTATAGCTGGGAGCTTTATGCTCAAGCCTCTGCCCCCAACCTCCAACTCTTGCTGGGTGTCTGGTGGCAGGAGCACCAAGGTATATTCAGTAACTGACTTAGTGATAGAAAGAACTTAAAACAAACAAACAAACAATAAATCACAACGCCCAACTTCCCAATGATGAAAATCACAGGGTTGATTAGATAGCAAGGGGTGATAATGTTTATTTGTCCTTTTCTCCCCCATTCTGCTTAATTGTTGTCAGGACGGGGGCAGAATAATCTGTGTGTTCACCAAGTTCTGGAATCACTAATTAGTGCCAAATTTCTAACCAGGATTGCAAAGAGGGACAGTTGCTCACAGTGTTCTCGGATCCTTATGAGCCCTCTGAAGCCCGCAGAGCTGCCCGCATGGGGGCACTCGGGCTGCTCTGCTGGCGGCTCTGCCCAGGGCCTCTGGGAACGACAGGCTGATTTATATGTTCTCATTGTAACAACTTCTGAAGCCTCAATTTCTGAGGTCTTCCATGGCACACTGTAATTTCAGGATTGACAATGATTCTGACAAGAGTGAAAAGAAAACATATTTAGGGAAATAGGAATTTCTCTCCACCTTTATTTTGACATTCGGCGGTCGATGATGGATGTTTTAAATTACTCTTGATAAGAAGCTATCAGTAGGAGTTATTTTGTTTCACAGATACCTGACAGGTCAAAAACATACTCAAATTGAACAAATATTCTCAAATTAAGTTTGGGGGATAGTGAGGCCGAGGAACTCATGCTGCAGAGAGGAAGGGGAAGCGTATCTGCTGCTGTGGTGCTCAAAGGAGCCCAAATTCACATCATTTCCACAAGAGACAAACAAGAAACAAGGGGGCAGGTGGTCAGAATGGAAACCAGGTGCTCGCTGTTTTAATCTGGGGAGCTGGAGCTGACTTAGGGAAGAAATGGAGAAAACCCACCCCCAGGCTGTCAGGAAGCTTGCGGGGAGCTTGGACTGAGTGAACAAGTCATTTTAAGGACCCTTCCATTTCAAATGTCGTTCATAAGTTATTAAGCTCTCTGAGACCTTATTTCCCCAGCTATAAGATGGGATGAGAATATCCTCCTCGTTTCTGTGAGGGGTGGAGGAAATGATGTACAGGTAACTGTTTCAGAAAGTGTGACACATTATGCAGCTGCTTTTCTTTGGATTAGTAGTATCTGCTGTAACAGGAAAGAGAGGAGGCCTGCCTCCTTTGCAAACCATTTTCAACTTCTAACACAGCAGTTTGAAGTTGTACATTATACATATAATATTATCTGTAAATAATATTCATTCTGTAAACATTTATTGAGCATCTACTATGTGCCAGGCACTGTGCTTGGGGGTGGAGATATAAAGCCAGTGTTCGTTTTCTCACTGCAAATTCCTACAAGTTATTCCTATAAAGTTATTGGGTTAAAGTGTATGAAGATTTTTAAGGCTTTTTATGTGCATTACAAATTGCTCTCCAGAAAGGCTTACTCTATGACAGTTTATGAGGAGTGTTGGTCTTTCTGCCCTTTTAAAAACACATGGCATCATTGGAAATTTTTGTAATAGCCTGGTATATTTTTAAATTTTAATTTATTTTATTGTTAATGTGACTGGATTTTTAAAATATGCTTAATGTATTTTAATCATATACATTATAATACATATTTTATTAATGTATATGATATTTAATCATATACATTATAATAATGTATTATAATCATAAAAATTATATAATCTATTATAATCATATAAGATTAGTGTTTTGTGTGAAGTTCCCACAGCAAAAAACAAACAAAAAAGAATACTGTCCCACATCCTTTGTGTACTTGATGGGTATTAATTCTTGTGAGCCGACAGGAAAGAAGTCTTGGGCTTTGGTGAGTCCACAGAGAAACTGCAGTGAAGTCAAGGGCACAGATCCTCCAGGGGAGCAGCAGAGGGGCCAGGGAAGGCCAAGAGAGGCTGTGGTGGGGCAGTGCAGTCTAGCCTCACTCCCTGAGGTGGTATTTGCCAGGCCCTGTCTGCTTTTAAAGGCCAGGGTGACCTCTGAAGCTGGAAATGTGGACCACCCCAAAGGAGCAAAAGGTCATCCTTGAAATTTGGATGCAATGATGAATATTCATGAAAATACCTGCAGCAGCTGGCTACTGCTGCTGTGTACTCTTTATTTATTCATTCATTTATTTTGGTGATAGAATACACGTAACATTCAGTACATTCACACTGTTGCATGACCATTACCACCATCCTTCTCCAGAACTTTTTCATTCTTCCAAAATGGAAACTCTGTACCCATTAAACAATAATTCCCCATTCCCCAATCCTCCGCCCCTTGCAAACTCCATTCTACTTTCTGCCTCCATGAGTTGGACGTTTCTTATTATCTTCATATAAGTAGAATGACAGCTTATTTCACTTGGCAAGATGTCCTCAAGATTCGTCCATGTTGTAGCATGTGTCAGGATTTCCTTCCTTTTTAAGGCTGAATAATATTTCTCTTTACTCTTAAGGCCCCTTTTGTGGCCTTAGGAGGCTTCTAAGTTCACGGAGGTGCCTGTATAGTGCTGGGAACCAACTAAGGCAGGACACATGCTGGGAGATCCCAGGAATTGAGCTGCCTGGCCTTGCACACAGCAGCATGGTGTGGGGCGAGACCTTTCTCACTCTCCTCTGCATCCTGCCTTCTGTGTCCCCAAGGGAGACCAGGACCCCTCTCCGGATTGATTGATAAAGGCCTTGGCGGGCTGAGAGGTGTCCGTGCACTTCCTCTGAGCTTTATCAGAAGCCAAACCTGTACTGTTTCTCCATAAAATGGGTTCTCTCCCCTTTTTAGTGTGGTGGTGGTGGTGGGGTTTGTAACATTGTACAAATAGCAAAAACAGATGAAAAGGGGAGCCATATAGGAAATATCTATCACCAGCTGATAATTCCCCTTATAAAAAAATATAGAATTTGAGCATTAAAAAAAAAAATGACATGGCTTTGGAAAAGCAGACAATGGAGATGGAAGGGCCCTTCTGTTGCAAATTCTACTCCTGTACGGGGTTTTTAAAAAACAAGAGTATTCTTGCCTCCTCCTCCTGCCACGAAGCTGAAATAGTTTATTTATATGGCTCTCACCTTAGGTGTGAACTTTAAATTAAACACTTATAGTGTTATCAATTAATGTAAGAGAAACCCATCCAGCGAAGGCAGTGAGCCGCTGTAGAACCTGGTGGAATTGAATGCACATAAAAGGGGTCCAACAATGCGAACCCCTTCATGTCCTGGACTCCTGGGAGATTTTCCTTGAACTGGTTCACGTAGTCAAAAGCCTTCCATTCTTTCCTGAAGGACAGTTGAGATAATTTTAATCATAATGGAGACTATATGCTGTGAAAGTCTTTAAAAGAATGAGCGAGAGAGTTAGCGCGGGGAGGGCTGGACGACAGGCCAGCTTTCCAGCTCTCATTAGCACGCGCCACCTCTTGTCTGCAAGTGCAGCCTGCCCGCTCCAAGACTCCTGATAACCACGAAAAGTGAAGCGAGCCTGGAAGAGAGGCCGCGGGTGTTAAGCGTGTTAACACTTCCATTATGTCTAAAAGCAGAAAATGGAACAAATAAAGCAGGTTGGGATTCCCCCTCCCCCCATTATAATGTTCGACAGAATGTCACCAGAACTCATTGTCTGCAATGAATACAGAAATATGGGCAATTCAGGCTGAACAATGCAAACACTGGTGATTCCATAAAAACATCCTGTTTGTAGTAGGTTTATCTGGCAGGATTTTACCCTTATTTTTTCCCCCAATAAGGTGGTTTCTTGAATAATATCATCTTTAAAGTTTAAGCTGCATGTAGAAGCACTGCTTCTTTCTCTTTCCACTTTCCCGTTTCTAAATGCAAGGAATGCAGATTAAAATAAAATTGACCACCCTATTGCTTTTTTCTGCCTCTTCTCTCAGGTCAAATGCTGTAGGATTGTGATGCATATATCCTAACCATTTTCATAGGAAGTGGATGCGGGGATCCCAGCAGTGTGTGTGTTCAATGGTACTGTCAGGCATCTTTTTCTTCAAAGGTGGACTTGTTCTGATGCCCTGGCATTGGTCCAGCACAGGCAGGCACATTGTCCTGCTCACTCCTGAGCCTGGGGACATGCTGGGCTACCAGGGCATGTAGCCTAGGAGCTGGACTGTGCACTTGGAGGGGAGGCTGGGTGATCTTTTCTGTCTCCTCTGGGTCTCCTGCTCTTAGAGGAAGGACCTTATGGGATTGAGCCCTTTAGGACTCAGAAGTGATTTTGACCTTGAGCTGGCATTTTCCGAGTGAATATGCTTGTTGAAAGCATGGCAATGTGGAATGTTTGGCCCTTTCCATGGTTACAGGGGTGGGTTAGGAGACAGAGAGAGTAAAAACAGACAGCACGTGAGCTAGCGAGAAGGGAGCCTTGGTCATGTTCTTTTCTGCCCCTCATTAGAAATCCTGATTTGGGAAAAAACAAGTTATGAAAACACTTCCCTCTGCGTCACTCACCCCTGGCCCTTGGCGCTCAAAGGTGGCATGAATTAGGGTGGCTTTTGACATTAGGCACAGGACATAAAGCCACAGAAAGGTTATCTGTCTGCCTCAAAGAATCAGACCCTTTGGTAGACACAAAACACCACATTTTCAATCCAAAAAGAAAACCAGTGTTTCTTAGTTTAATGAAGTTTTGTTTGACTCCCTTGTTCTTTTTTCCTTACCCCTGTGTTCCTTTTCTTTCTACTTTGCTAATTCTTCTTACTCTTGACTCATGAAATAAGGCAGTATCCAAGACTGCTTAACTCTCCTTCCTTTTTTCCTGTGAAAATGACTGCCTGAAGTTTTCTCAGACATCAAGCTGGAGTGTGCAAAATGAGATGAAGACTGGAAAAGTTTGGAGGTCAGATCAGTTCAGAAACTCTCACCTCAGTCGCCACCTGCTTCTTGACACCTCTCCTTATTTTCTAATCAAAAGTGACATCTGCCTTCTCCCCCAGTCAGACATTGGGACATCCTGCCTTGCATCTTTCCATGTTCCCTCCAGGGTGGTACACAAGCTTTGTGCTCATCTTTGTACCTGCTATCAGTGCTTCTGGACCTGAAGGTCATGGGTGCATCATTTGGAGTTGCTGTGTCTAGTGGCGGCCACGCTGAAGTCACCTCATTGCATGCCGTGCCTGCCTGGTGCGTTTCTCCACATGCAGATGACTGCCCAGCTGTGACCGCACTGGGCTGCTCTTTCTGCAAACACACAAGACTTGTGGCGGGTGTGAACTCAGTCCATTAATGTAGGTGTGCAAGAAATAGAAACTCTTTTGTATAATTGAATTTATTTTGTATTTTGTGCCCTCATCTCATGGTGTGGCAATAGCTTTGTCTTGAGGAATTCCTATTTTCTCAAGGTTTGCTCACACAATCAGGGCTTCCAGGATGAGGAAGCTGGAAGAACTGGCTGTGCTGGTGTCATGTTCTCCGCCTGCCTACAATCACTGCAAGGTCGTTGTTTGCTGTTGGTCATAGGTCCTAGAGGTGATGCCTAACCACCGTTGCTCACTCGTGATCCCAAGGCCCATCTCTCGCTCTCTGTCACTACCTCTAGGCTCATCTGCTGTCCCCTCACAACACATGGGCATGGACACTCTGTGCAGCCATTCCAGGCACCATACCCCTTCCAGCTGCTGGTGGGCTCATGGGCATTGAGGTCACATGTGGGGCTGTTTCAAGTCTGTCAATTGACCTCACCTAGCTGCAAGATATCCTCCTGGAGATCCCCCCTGGGGAGGGAACATGTTCCTTCTGCTGCAGGATCCCTAAAGCCCTCTGAGTCCTTGCCATCCCCTCACACCAGGGCAGGGCTCAGGGCCCCTTCTTAGGGACCCACTGGGGAGTCTAAGCTATTCTCAGTCACCCTCTGTGGCTCCTCTTTTTCCCAACCTGGGGGTCTTTATTTCAGCTCATCCTTGTGTATGGTCCAAAATCTCCTGTCATTGCCAGACCTTGGAGGGCCAAACTTCTGAAACTCAAAAGCCAGGAAAATGTTACTTTCTCTGCTGCCACCCCACACTGAGACAGTGGTCACAGACTGGCTTAGGTGACTGGAGGAGAGAAGTTGTAAGAGGCAGCAGGAAACATGTGTGTGTGTGTGTGTGTGTGTGTGTGTGAGAGAGAGAGAGAGAGAGAGAGAGAGAGAGAGAGAGAGAGAGAGAGATATCTGCTAACCATGCACGATAGACCTGTCACGCAAGTGCGCACAGCATGGCTTCTGATCCTTTCATGTAGCCATTAGAAGAGGCTGCACGTATACCCAAGGATGCGGCAACAGCTCAAAATATTTTAGATATTGCATTTTTGGAATTGCTTCCAGAGCAAGTTTAGGTCTCTCTCTCTCTCTCTCTCTCTCTCTCTCTCTCTCTCTCTCACACACACACACACACACACACACACACGCCGCTATTACTTTACTGCTTGTGCTCTCTCACATTAGTTTGTGTTAGAATCACCTGGAGAAATTGTGGAAAAGAAGGTTCTGAAGCTCAGTGTCCAGGGAACTTGACTGAACAGGACTAGGGTGGGATCCCCTCATATCTGCTCTTTCTCCTGGTAGACGATAAGATGTCAGTGAATGTCAGCTTTCAGTAGTAATTTTAACAGCAGTTGCAGCAATCTTTCTTTTTTCTTTTTTTGTTTTCTTTTTTAAAAATTAGTTATGAATATTCATGGGGTACAAAGCTGACCATCACCACTTGTGCCCAAGATGTGATGGCCAGATCAATACTGGTGGCATGCCCATTAGCACAAATTGCGATTATACCCTGTGTCCCCAACGCAATTAGTCCCCAAATTCCCTCCCCCTCCCCTTTTCCCCCACCCCATTTTGTATCCCTATGTATGCTCTCTCCCTGTGCAAGTCCAATGCACCACTGTGGTCTTTCTTTCCTTCCTTCTTTCTCCCTTAGCTCCCACTTATGAGGCAGGACATGTGGTATTTTTCTCTCTGTGCCTGTTGTTTCACTCAACATAAGTTTCTCTGGGCTCATCCATGTTTTTGCAAATGGGAGAATTTCATTCTTTTTTATGGCAGAGTAGTATTCCATGGTGTATATAGACCACAGTTTCCTTATCTAATCATCCATCGACAGACATTTAGGTTGGTTCCATATCTTGGCTATTGTGAACAGAGCTGTGATGAACATGGGAGTGCAGGTGTCCCTTTGCCATGATGATTTCCATTCCTTTGGGAGTGGAAATCATATACCTAGCAGTGGGATTGATGGATCATAAGGTAGACCTATCTGTGGTTTGAAAAGCCTCCATACTGCCTTCCAAAGTGGTTGCACTAATTTACAGTCCCACCAACAGTGTAGCATCATTCCCTCTCTCCACACCCTCGTCAGCATTTGTTATTCTCCATCTTTTTATCATAGTCAGTCTAACTGGGATGAGGTGGTATCTCAACATAGTTTTAATTTGCATTTCCCTGATGACTAGTGATGTTGAGTATTTTTTCATGTACCTGTTGGCCATTTGTATGTCTTCCTTTGAAAAATGTCTATTCAGCTCTTTTGCCCATTTTTTAAATTGGGTTATTTGATTTTTTATTGCTTGAGTTCCTTGTATATTCTGCATATTAATTGCTTGTAGGATATATAATTTGCAAACATTTTCTCCCACACTGTAGGTCGTCATTTCACTCTGTTGATTGTTTCCTTTGCTGTGCAGAAGCTTTTTAGATTGATATAGTCCCATTTGTTTATTTTTTCTTTTGTTGCTTGTGCTTTTGGGCTCCTGTTCATAAAGTCTGTGCCCAGGCCTAGTACCTGAAGTGTTTCTCCTATATTTTCCCTTAGTAGTTTTACAGTTTTGGGTCTTATACTTAAGTCTTCAACCCACGCTGAGTTGATTTTAGTATATGGTAAGAGGTGCAGGTCTAGTTTCATTCTTCTGCATGTAGATATCCAACTTTCTCAGTACCACTTATTGAAGAGGCAGTCTTTTCCTCAATGTATGTTTTTGTTACTTTTGTCAAATATCAGATGGCTGTAAGCCTGAGGGGTGATTTCTGGGTTCTCTATTCTGCTCCACTGGTCCACGTGTCTATTTTTAGGCCAGTACCATGCTGTTTTGGTTACTATAGCTTTGTAGTATAATTTGAAGTCAGGTAGTGTTATGCCTCTGGCTTTATTGTTTTTGCTCAGGGCTGCTTTGGCTATTCAGGATCTTTTGTTGTTCCATATGAATGTTAAGATTGTTTTTTCCATGTCTGTGAGGAGTGTCATTGGTATCTCTATGGGGATTGTATTGAATCTGTAGATTACTTTGGGTATTATGGACATTTTCACAATGTTAATTCTTCCAATCAAAGAGCATGAAATGTCATTCCATCTTTTTGTGTCTTCTTTAATTTCTTTCAGTACTGGTTTGTAGTTCTCATTAGATCTTTTACCTCCTTGGTTAAATTGATTCCAAGGTTTTTTTTTTTGGTGTGTGTGTGTGAGTGTGTGTGTCACTGTTGCAAATAGGCTTACTTTCTTGATTTCTCTTTCTGTTATCTCATTATTGGAGAATATAAATGCAACTGATTTTGGGGCATTTATTTTGTATCCTGCAATGTTACTGAAATTATTAACCAGCTCTAAGAGTTTTTTGATAGAGTCTTTAGGTTTTTCTATATATAGTGTCATGTCATTTGAAAATAGGAACAGTTTGACTTCATCTTTTCCAATCTGTATTCCTTTATTTCTTTCTCTTGCCTGACTGCTGTGGCAAGTACCTCTAGTACTATGTTAAATAGAAGGGGTAAGAGTGGCATTCTTGTCTTGTTCCTGTTCTTAAGGGAAAAGCCTTCAGTTTTTCCCCATTTAGAATGATATTGGTGGTGGGCTTGTCATAGATGGCTTTTATTATACTTTTCTTCCATACCTAATTTGTTGAGAGTCTTTATCATGAAGGGATGTTGAATTTTGTCAAATGCTTTTTCTGTCTATTGAGATAATCATATGGTTTTTGTCCTCAAGTTTGTTTATGTGATATATCACATTTGACTTTTGTATGTATGTTGAATCATCCTTGCATCCCTGGGATGAATACCACTTGATCATGACGTACAATTTTTTTGATGTGTTGCTGTATTCTGATTGCTAATATTTTGTTGAGGATTTTTGCATCTATGTTCATCGAGGATATTGGCCTGTAAATTTCTTTTTTTGTTGTATCTTTATCTGGTTTTGGTATCAGAGTTATGCTGGTCTCATAGAGTGAGTTTGGGAGAATGGCTTCTGTTTCAATTTTTTGGAATGGTTTGAGGAGAATCGGTATTACTTCCTCTCTAAAGGTCTGATAGAATTCAGCAGTAAAACCATCTGGACCTGGGCTTTTCTTTGTTGGAAGATTGCTGATTACTGCTTCAATCTCATTGCTTGTTATTGGTCTGTTCAGGTTTTTAAAAATCTCTTCTTGGTTCAGCCTGGGTAGTTAGTATGTGTTCAGAAATTTTTCCATTTCTTCCAGGTTTTCATATTTGTTGTCACACAGTTGTCTATAATAGTCTCTAATGATTCCTCATATTTCTGAGGTATTGGTTGTAATGTCTCCCTTTTCATTTCTCTTTTTTTACGAGAGATGACTGGTAAGGGGATCTTAACCCGTGGCCTTGGTATTATCAGCAGCACACTCTCCCAAGTGAGCCATGGGCTGGCCCCTCCCTTTTCATTTCTGATTTTTGTTATTTGGGTCTTTTTTCTTCTTCATTTTTTTTTTTTTGTTATCCTGGCTAATGATTTGTCTACTTTATTTATCTTCTCAAAAACATAACTTTTGTTTCATTGATGTTTGGTATCATTTTTTGGGTCTCTATTTCACTTAGTTCTGCTCTGATCTTAATTATTTCTTTCTGTCTACTACCTTTGGATTGGATTGTTGTTGTTTTACTTGTTCTTTGAGGTGTAGTGTTAGGTCGTTTGAAGTCTTTTCATTCTTTTGATGTAAGTGTTTATTGCAATAAACTTCCCTCTTAGTACTGCTTTTGCAGCATCCCATAGGTTTTGGTATGATTTATCTTTATTTTCATTAGTTTCAAGGAATTTTTTGATTTCTTGTTTAACTTTTGCAATCTTTCTTTTTGTAAAATTTTTTTTTTTTTTTGTCTTTTGTCTTTTTCCGTGTCCGGCAACAGATCACAACCCTCAGTGTCGCGCCCGTACCGGACCGGGACCGGCAACGGGATTGCAACCCTCGGTGTTGCACCCGCACCTCGCTCAGCCAGTGAGCGGGAACTGGTCTGTATGTGGGATCCGAACCCTCGGTGGGAGTGCCACCACGCTCCCAAGCGGCGCACTGTAGCAGTGCACCACTGGGCCGGCCTATAAAATTTTTTTATCTTGAAATAATTCTAGACTTACAGAGCAATTGCAAAAACAGTACAGGGAGTTCCGTTTACCCCTCACTCAGCTCACCCCAGTGTTGACATTTTATATAATCATAGAACTGTGATTAAACTAGGATCTTAGCATGTGTGCAGTGCCACTGAGTAAACTACAGGCTTCACTTGGATGTCACCAGCTTTTCTACTAATGTCCTTTTTCTGTTCCAGGATCCCATACTGCAGCAATGGTCATGTCTCCATAGTGTTCTCCAGTCTGTGATGGTTCCTTGGTCTTTCCTCATCTTTATGAATGTGACAATTTTGAAGTGTGCTTGTCAGCTATTTTGTAGAATGTCTCCCAATTTGGGTCTGTCTGCACATTTGCTTTGTAAGAAGCACCCAGGTGATCCTGATGCAGGTGTCCTCAGATCACGCATTGGAAATGCTGTTTTATACTTGGTTTTGGACCAAGCTATTTCCAAGCTGATCCCCATTTGATTCATGAACATCCAAATTCCAGAATCAAATCCATCCTCTGAATTTGGGAGCTTTTCACCACCGAAGGTATTCAAAATCATGTGTCCTAAGCCTTGACATTTTTTTGAACAAACCAAACTCATAGCTTTATATACTGACTACTTTGCAGAGGGAGACACACTTAAGAGACGTGACAAAATGATTGCTTTTAGGGTTGAGAAGGACTGGAGAGCTTACCTAGTTCTATTTCTTTCCATTTTATCAATGAGAAAACCAAGGCCCGTTTTGGTGACATGATTCACTCAAGGTGTCAGAACTAGTTGTTGGAAGAACCAGAAAAAGAAACAAGGTTTACTAATTTTTAGTCTTATATTCTCCTCCCCTACCCCCTTCCTGATTGTTGTTTATAAATAATCTTGTGAACAATCACCTCATCCCATCTAGCAGCAGTGACAAGTTCACACCCCTACCTGTGCTGGCCCAGGGACACAGGTGGACGTAGGGCCCAGGGTGAGGACATTCATGGAAAACGGGGCAGAGTGCACACTTTGGGGCCTGTGTCATTCCCCACTGGCCACTTCTGATTTTGATCACAACTGTGGTGCTCACTTTGGTCATTACTGGGCCTGCTGCAGTGCTTCACCCCCATGTTTCAGAAGCAGAACTTTCTTCCAACCTGCGGGAGCTGTCCCTAACCCAGCACAGCAGTGGGGATTGTTCATGGCATGAGGAGCGATTCTCAAACAACCACGAGTGTGAACCAGGTAAGAACAGCAGCCTATTGTCCTGCGACTACAGTTTGGAGGCTGGTTCTACCAAGTTCCTCAGGGGGTTCCCAGGGCGACTGAGTCACCTGATGAATCAAATCATTAGTGCACCCTTGCTGGCTCTCCTCCTCCCCGTCTCCTTCACTTCCTGGGATCCCCTGACAGATAAACTTCCTGCCCCCAAGTCCTCATCTCAGGAGTTGCATTCAGGGGAACCCATGCTAAGCAAGGTGAGCTCACATTTCCTAAAGCCTAGCTCTATCCTGCTCAGCCAGGTGTGGCCATGCAGGAAGGTGTGTCCAGGGTCAGGTTTATTGAGGTATAACTTATCTACAGCACGATTTGCTCTTTTTAATGTTTTTAACAAATACATACAGTAGTCATGTAACCTACACCAAAGTCAAGATACAGAGCAGTTCTGTCACTCCCCAAAATTCCCTCATGCCCATTTCAAGTAAGCCCCTCCCCCACCCATCCCCAACAGGCACAGATCTGCACTTTAGTACCGTCCAGTATGTCATATAGATGCAATCAGACAGTGTGCACTTTCTCAAGCCTGTTTTCTTTTTCTTGGCCTGAGGTATTTGAGATTCACCCGTGTTGTTGCTTGTATCAGTAGTTTGTTCTTTTCATTGCTGAGTAGTTTTCCACAGTATGGAAGGACAAGTGTGTTTCTCCATTCACCTGCTGGAGGACACTTGCACTGTTTCCAGGTAATTATGAATAAAGCTGCTATAAACATTTGTGTGTATGTTTTTGTGTAAATGTAAGTTTTCATTTCTCTAGGGTACATACCAGGAGAGGGGAACCTCAGATATATGGTAGGTGTGTGTTTAACTTTATAAGAAGCTGCCAGACTGCTTACATAAAAGAGTTCCAGTTCTGTCAGTCAGCACTTGGTATTGTCAATTTTATTGATTTAGTCATTCCAATAGGTAGCCAAGTGGTATTTCATCATAGTTTTAATTTGCATTTCCCTAATGACTAGTGATGTTGAGCATCTTAGTTTGGGCTTATTACCTTCTTGTATATCTTCTTTGGTAAAGTGCCTGTCCAAAGCTTTTCCCCATTTTCAAAAATTGGGTGTTTGTTTTAATTTTTGAATTTTTCAGAAGAATCCAGAAATTTAAATTTCTATAAGGACTCTTTTTATTTTAAAAATAGGAACTGGTTTAAGAGATTTAGATATTATGTGGCTTCTCCAAGGTAACATAGTATTGGGTTTGTAAACAAACCCAAATCTTCTGAATCCAAATCCAGTGTGCTTGCCACTATACCAGGAATAGTCAAATAAACAAACACGGAACATAGTGTGGAACAGAAAAGCCCTACCTGTGGCTTCATTTTATGAACTTTTAAAAAATTATTTTATTCTATTTATTGAATCAAAATCGATTGTACATATTTTGGGGGTTGAACATTGAGATATGTTGATTAAATCACTATTACTAGCATATATATTGTTACAAATCATAATTATCCCTTATGCCCATTGTCCAACCTCTCCCCTTCCCCCACTCCCTCCCTCTACTCCGAAATGGGTTTAGTGGAAAGAGACATCCTCTTCTTTTCTTTGTCTCTGCTGGTGACTCTTCTTGTGTGAATGCACTCCAGTGGTTGGCAGACCATCTGCGTGGTGGCTGTGGTGTCTAGCTGCTTTTGCAGCAGCCATGGTTACTGTGGTGGCTGTGGTGGGCCACCCACGTGGAGGTGCTGTTTTCTGGCATGCCCCTTGGCACTGGCGCCATGTGCCTGGTTGTGGGAGAGGGGTCCAGTCCCCTTCTCCTTGCCTTGGGTTCCTGGGCAGGCCCCAAGGTGCTGGCGTGGTGTGCCTGGTTGTGGGAGAGAAGTCCAGTCCCCTTCTCCTTGCCCTGGGTCCCTGGGTGGGTTCTGAGGTGCTGGCATATTGTGCCTGGTTGTGGGAGAGAGGTCCAGTCCCTGGCTCCATACCCTGGGTCTGTGGGTGGGCCCCAAGGCACTGGCTCAGTGTGCCTGGTTGTGGGAGAGAGGTCTGGTCCCCTTCTCCATGCCCTGGGTCCCTGGGCAGGCCTCAAGGTGCTGGCATGGTGTGCCTGGTTGTGGGAGAGAGGTCTGGTCCCCTTCTCCTTGCCCCAGGTCTCTGGGTGGGCTCTGAGGTGCTGGCATGCTGTGCCCGGTTGTGAGAGGGAGGTCCAGTCCCTTTCTCCATACCCTGGGTCCCTGGGTGGGCTCCAAGGTGCTGGCATGTTGTGCCTGGTTGTGGGAGGGTGGTCTGGTCCCCAACTCCATACCCTGGGTCCCTGGGTGAGCCCCAAGGCACTGGCTCAGTGTGCCTAGTTGTGGGAGAGAGGTCTGATCTCCATCTCCTTGCCTCGGGTCCCTGGGTGGGCCCCGAGGCACTGGTGCAGTTTGCCTGGAAGTGGGAGTGGGGTCCAGTCCCCAGATCCAAGTCTCCAGTTCTCAGGCGGGCCCCAAGGGACTGGTGGTGTGCCTGGGCTGGATCTAATTTTTTGTCCTTTGCCTTTAACACAGGGGAACTTCCTGTGGGAACCAGTACTTGAGCTGTGCGGTTGTTTAAATTGCTACTTTGCTGCTGTTTCCTTAGGGAAGGATTTTTGTGCAGCTCAGTGTTTAATGGTTGATCTTATAGGTACTTCTGACTCTCCAGAGACCTGGTGGATCTGTGTTCTGTAGAATCTCTGATCTGGACCTGAGTTTTATCATCAAACTGCACCCCATGCAATTCTTCATTCCTGACCAGTCTCCTCTGAGTGGTCCTGTGCTGACTGGGGGCAGATCAGCTGTCCTTGCTGTACCCCAGTGTTCCCCTTGTGGGCCTGTCTCCCCCACTGCCCGTGCTGCAAACACTTCCCATGGGATGGGCCCAGTGCCTGTCCCTTTTGATGACTCACTGGCCTCTGAGTGGCTCCCTTTTTTCAGTTGTTCTGGCTCCTCACTCCTGCGTAGGTCCACAGGAACCCTCTTAGTGGTCTTGCTGTCCTGGGGGCCACCAAGGTCCTCTTCTCTCCTGCCACCTCCAAGTAACTCCATCTGAAGGGCACAGCTGCGGCTTCTGCCGGCTTCTGCTCCATGCACTCAGCAGCTCCAGCCTTAAAGCAGCCGTGGCCCGAAATGCTCAGAGCAGCTTTTTCTTTCTCTCATCGTAGTTTCTCCTGCCTTCATGAACTCCATAGGTCTCTCCTCCTCTTCCCCTGAGCTCCAGTGGCCCTGACTTGGCTGATGTTACATTTTTAAAGTTGTAAATTTGGTTGATTTGTGGGAGAGAGTGGTGCTGTGGTCTGTCTTTTCTGCCATCTTGATTGGATCCCCCCATTTTATGAATTCTGCTTTCCAGTCATAGTGAGTATTCCAGAGATGCCTGAATTCAAAACCTGCTTGCTAAGTGGGTGAGACATTTTTACTCTCATTAGGATTTACACAGTAACGAGTCATGTAAATGTCACAACCAGAAACAGACTATGGTAAAATTCATAAAAAGTAGAATGGTGATGGTTAGGGGCTGGGGGAAAGGGAAATGGGGAGTTGCTTCATGGGTAGATTTTCAGTTTTGCAAGATGAAACTCCTATCTGGGGATAGATGGTGGTGATGGTTACACAGCAATGTGACTGTACTTAAAGTCTCTAAACTGTACACTTAGGAGTGATTAAGATTGATGAATTGATAAAATTTTTTATGTGTATTTTTCACAAAAAAAGTCAAAATAACAACAACAAAAATAAATAGACTACAAAGAAACAGAAAGCTGTGCATTTCATTTTTTTTTACAATTATGCAGTACTTGGACTGTCTTCTGATACAAGACCATCACTGTCTTCACTGCTATGGGCTGGTGAACCCCAGCTGGGGACAGCAGCTTTGGATTTTATAGTGCCCTCGCCAGGATCAAAAGTTTCTTTAGCGCTTCTGTGCTCATGTGTAATATTTTGCATTTGAAAGCGAGGGTGTATACAGAGACGTGTCATGCTATAATTGTTCATTAAATGCATGTCTGCTATCTTGTGGATATCAGAGAATCCCACACAGACATGGTTAAAAAAATATACAGATTCTTAAGGAAGGGTGTCTCAACAAAGCACTCTGCTCACCTATTCAGTGGGAAGGTGGGTCCGACAGTGGTGACAATGATTTTCATGTATGTGGGTCAAGGCTATTGTGAACAGATGCGTCAGATTCACCAAGGACCATGGCCCTCGGCAGGGCTGGGTTCAAGCATTCTGAGGGCCCTGCCTGAAATCCACTCTCTCATTATCAAGGAGACCACGTGTGTCCCTGGTCCTTTAGAAGCTTTGTTCAAGGTCATGATGGATGCTCGGTGATTGTGAAGGCCTTTTCAGGCCCGCCCTTCCCATGTGACAGTGGGAGAAGCCACTGGGTCTTGTGTGTTCAAGGTGTGCTGGGTTTGCATAACCGGTAGTGATAGTTCTTCAGTGAGAAATGTTCAAATCTTTGGGGCCCAGATCTATTTAACTATAATAAAGGGAAAGTTCCTAAGTCATCTGGGTTGATCACCTAATAAACAGTACCTTTCTATTTTATAGTTTACCAAATAGTGAGGGCTAAGTGGTTAGAATCAACATTTAAACTCTGTCCCTAAGCGAAACAAACTACAAACGATAAAGTTCCCATTGACAGCACTGAGGACTCTCGCAATGTTTGGGGGTGGGATTAATCTCCCTTCGGTGGGATAGACCTTCCTACCTCTGAACTCGTAGAGGCTTCAGTGCTATAGAATGGTACTCTCTCAAATTCAATCATTCCTGTACAACTTTCTAAATTTTTAGTATATTTATAAATCATCTATGTTTACTTTGTATTTTGCATTAAATATACTTTAAAGCAATTTTTAATTTTTTTAAAGCAATGAAGCTATTCTTATATGTGGCTGACACTATTATATACATGCAAAATCCACCATAATCCAAAAAACATGACAGTTAATAAGTTAGTTAAGCAAGATTACTGGATACCAAATCCAAGTTTAAATTTATGTAGCCATAGCCAATGGTTCTCAAACTTGAGCATGTATCAGTCACTTGAAGGTCTTGTAAAATGGCAAATTGCTGGGCCCATCCCCAGAGTTCAGTATGTCTGGGGAGGGGCCAAGAAGTTGCATTTTGGTCAGTTTCTCAGGTGATGCTGATGCTGCCAGTTGGGGGACCACACTTTGAAAACTACTGTTCTAAGCAATAGTATCCCAGAAGTCATGGATTGGTTACGGCCTGGAAAAAAATGTGTTTGTTGAATTGCAGTTAGAAAAACTGATCATTGAGAAAAAGGCAATAAAGCCCTTTTCATGCAGATGGAGTGAGCTCCTCTCCCTGCAGTGGGTGTCCTTGAGAAGGAGGCTGGTCATCACTTTGGCACCGCCTGCACTGGCTGCGAGCACCCACTGGTGTGGGTGTATTCACAGACAGAGCCAAGGGCTGATATCCCAGCTGGATTATGCATGACATATGCATGACACAGGGCAAGTCCTCACCCCTCTTAGCCCCTGGTCTTCCCATATAAACAAGGAGGGGGTGAGACTGAGTGACCTCAACGAGTTCTACTGCTCAATTGTAGGGCCTAGTTGAAGATTGCTGCTTGACAGAAGCAGCCTGCAGGAGAGAAGGTGGAATCACACTCTTGGAGAGGGAAGCATTTTGATGTTCCACAGAGTCAGCACTCTCTGAGCTACACATGACAAAAACCCATCTTGAACTGGCTTAAGCAAAAACGGGAATTTATCGGCTGGCTCATGTAACTGAAAAATTTAGGTTTGTTTCAGGCTTGGCTGGATCCAGGGAACAAAAGGGTGTCATCGGCCTTGGTCTCTCAGTCTCTTCTGCTTTCCTTTGCCTGCCTCTTCCTCTGGCAGGTTCTTCCTGTGCAAAGGTGAGATGGTCCACAGCACCTCCAGGCTTGCATCTTGCCAGTTTAGTGCCTCTTCCCAAAGGTGCCAGCAAAAGTCCCAGCGCTGATTCTTACTGGACTGTATCAACTGAGGTGCCCATCACATTGTTGGCATTTTAAAAAGTTCCCCCAAGTGATTCTAATGGCATCCCAGATTGAGAGAACCACTGAGCTCAAATTCTTGTTTTCTGCCACTCTAACTCGTAAAGCGGAGGTAAATACAAATGTGGCCATCCCTGTGCTAAGAATGCCGGTCTGTGAAAGGAGTGAGCTGGCAGGTGGCAACTGGAACCAAGGACATGGCAGTTTTATAGCTATTCTAATACACTTTAAAACAAAGATAGAACAATCCAAAAAAGTTCTTCTGGTACCAGCTAAAGTTATCTTGTGTGCCACTGAGTATCTCTGGTGTAGTGGCCTGAACACTGGATCTGGATCCAGAAGACTTGCAGTTGAAAACCCAGTTCTGTGTTAACTTGGAGAAGAAGCCACGTGATCTCTCTATGCCTTAGTTTCCTTATTTGTACAATGGGAAAGATCCCAGCCCTCTCACCTTCAAATCCAAAACAGAGAGACAGGCGACAGTTGCAGTGGAGGGCATGAACGAGGTGGTGACAATCATTTAAAACAAACACCAAAGCAAACAATACATATAGTCAATATAGTGAATTAGAATAGGATTGCAGAGTGTCTGTGGCTTTCGAAGGGCCCAATTTTGTGGAGAACTGCAAAAGTATATTTGAAAGAGGGATTTCACATGGAAAAGAGGAGAAAATGATGTTGGTGAGTGCCTAGGACTGAGGTGCAGGACGGAGAGAGTAGGTATGCGTTGACTAAGTCCAGAAAGAGTTTTTGATTTGCCTTGATTCAGCCAGGATGTCAGGCCCAGAAGCAGGAGTGTGACGGACAAACCATGAAATGCAGGAGCAGGTTAAGAGCAGAGACTGGATGGCAAGAGACCAAGAAGGGCTGGGGGAGCCCGGGTTGGAGGCAACTGGAGGCAGAGGAGGGCTTTCCCGAGCACTTCCACCGAGAAGAGAAGGAAGGAGAAAAAGATTCAAGAGACACTTGGAGATGCCGATCAGCATTTCAAGGTTGGGGAGCTGCGTGGGTGGGGGCTAAGTGAACAATGAGGGGGAAACATTGAAACATGATGCTCTGGGGGTAGTGGGGGAGTGCCTCTGGGAAGGTTGCTGTGCTCAGTTTCGGATGCCAGAGACACAGTGGTATGAAAATGTCATATGCTACCTTTCCCAATCTGCTCTCTGTGAAACACTAGTCTGCACAATAATGGGGTGTTTTTGAATTTAAAAAGCAGGGGTACAGTGGTGGCTTTCATAACAGTGCTGCATATAGTGATGCTCCTAGTGATGAACCTCAGTGGTTCTGAGAAGGTCTGCAGTAAAGGAACTTATTGTAAGGTTATGCACATTCAAATACCCACAAATGCCTTGAAGGACTAATGTTCCCAGAACAGTGTGGGAAATGCAGATTAAGGGGATTAAGCGTGGATTAGAAACCACTTCTCAATTTTATAGCTCAGGTTCATAGTGATGTCCACTCCCTGGACTATTTCCTGAAGTGAAAGTTCAGAGGTTGGAGAAGTAACTGGCATCTCTACAACTCCTGACATTAGGTCAGTACTTTCGTGGGTTGGAAATTCAATAAGAAATTCAGCCATAGGGAGTGTCTGGGGGTGTCTAGACCTGCTTGGAGTTTGTTTTAGCAACAGAGAGCCAAGGACAACAGTGATACGTCTCAAACAGTTGCTTGTTGGTCTGATGTGAGGGATTACTGAGCAATTACTATGTAATCAGGCAGTAGTCGTTGAGTGTACAAAGATGTGTAAAACATCTTCTTAGCTTGGGGATACACAGAAGCAGTTCCTGGGACAAGGATTCAAGAGCAAGGGGTTTATTAGGAGGTGATGCTAGGCAGCATGAGTTGGGAAGTGGGGAATCGAGACAGGGAAGGGGCGGCAGGCAGGGTGCCAAGTGGAACAGGTCACTGCTGTGAGCAGCTGAGCCCAGCTCCTCTGGCAAGCTCTAGGAGACAGTGCAGATCATGCACATTAGGTCATTCCTTCTGAGGGGCAAGGGGGCTGGGCTGTCTAACGGCCAAATCTCCATCATTAGGGGTTGAGAACTAATTCTGAGGCACTGATTTTCTGGCCCTTCTAGCTCACCCTGCAGGCAGGAAGGGAGGACTCTCTGTTTGGAGCAGATAGTCCTTGTGGCAGAGGATACATGAGCAGGGCTTGGCCATGACCACTACAGATAGGGGACAACGATATGTGAGAAAGATGGGGTCTTTGTCCTCCAGAAACTGTGGTCTATGGAGTCTTTCCCGCGCTTGAGAACCAGACATAGACAGAGATCCAGGCTCTGCCCCAGGTTTCCAGCCGACTGCATTTCAGTGTGCCTCCTGTTGGACTCTGACCTCCTGTTCTCACACCAGGGCATTTTAGCCATGGTCAGTGTTTATTTAAGTTACTTCCCCTTGAGTTCACTGGAGCAAAACACTGCCCCATAGGCAAACACTGCTATGCCCTATGGGGCCTGGAACTGCACCCACAGGTGTGAGTACAAGGGCATCCAGGAGTGCCGTGTTGGTGTCTCCACCCCAGGCAGAGGCTTCTGCAGAGCCCACAGCACTACAAGGGGGCTGTGGGCAGGCAGTGGAACACCTGGTTAAGGGTGTGGGTCCGGCTTGGACTGTAGGGCTCCAAAGTCTCAACCTCTTTCTACCACAGACTGCTTATGCATAACGTGGGAGGAGACTTACGTTAGGGGAGAGAGACACCTCCTGTGTGTCTGAGGCATCATTCTGTAACATGCATACACTTAAAGGTAATCATCAGGTAATAATCAGAACTAGTCATGTTTCCTTAAATTGTTCTTCAGTTTTAAAACAAACATTTAAAACATAAGAATAAATCCCAATTTACAAGATATTACTCAAATTTGGCACAAGTTTTCATATATGAACTCAATTTTGCCCTTTCCAAACTAAAATAAGGCACCTCACAGTTTGCCTTCTGTTTCATTGTTTTGAAATGTTGACATGAATTAAAACTCCAGGTGGCCACATAGAGTGACAGAACTGAAATAACTCAAGTATTGCTTCTTCACCTTTGCAAGCACCGAGCTATTGTTGTTTATTTGGAATCTACTGTAAAGGGGGGAGTATGTGGCACCCCAGGGGTTGTAGACCCTTGAGATTCAGCCTGAAGCGAAGTGAGTTCAAACAATCCCCAGTTGCAGGAACTCACTTTTGGAACAGCTGAGTGGGTCAGGGCTGACTGTAGGACTGAGAATTCTCTGAATTAACTTCTGTGTAGAACACAACATTTATTAAACGGTATATAAAAATATGCTAATTGAAGCTTACATTTATTTAAAACAAAAACTCATCCGTAATCATTGTCATTGTTCAGGACTCTAATCAAACAAAGGGTTTTTTTTGTTTGTTTTTGTGGGTTTTTTTAAGAGAGGAGTATTTTATTACTGATCTTTTTCAAAATTGCTGGGCCACGATGGTAATAAAAAACAGAGGATTTCAACCAGCATTAGTCCTGTTTTTCACTTTTCTACAGACAGTGCCCCCACTGCCCTGTCCTTGGCACATCACAGACTCACAGGGCTATCGTGAGGATTAGATGAATAAGACAAGTAAAGCAGTTAGAAAAGGGCTGGAAGTTAGTTAGCTGTTACTCATTTTTCTGGAAGACACAGATTCCACTTCTAAAAGAATCCACAGGTATTTTGACAAGGGCTGCCCATGAATCACAAAAATCCTTTTATTAAGAAGACAGAAACAGTCAAGATGCTTCTAAAAAAGAGTAATACCGGGGAACTTGACCTACCAGATCGCAAGAGTTATCACAAAACTGTAGTAATTATGTGTGATTTTGGCACAACGATAGGCAAATAGACCAGTGGAACAGAACAGGGAGCCCAGAAACAGACCCACCAACGTACAGAAACTTGGTATATGACAGATCCCTAGGAGAAGTGTAAATTATTCAATAAATGGTGCTGGACCAACTGTTTATCGACGTAGGAAAAAAACGAAATTAGATCCCTATCTTACAACCTATTTTATCGTAATTCTAGGTGGATTAGAAAAAACGAGCACAGTAAAATGTAAATACTTGTCAAAGAAATTGTAGGATGGTTTTCCTACCCAACACAAAAATAGTGCCAGCCACATGAGAAAAGACTGAATAAATAGAAGTGAATAAATACAGAAAAAGATTCTCCATGTCATTTGTAATCAGTGAAATGTAAATTTAGATGACAACTGGAGACCCTTTTATACTCTCTGGAGCAGCAAAAGTGACAGAATCTGATATAAAATGTCGGTGAAGATGGGATTTGTGGAGCATGGTTGAACGTTGCTGGTGGGAGTATAAACTGGTGCAACCACTTTCGAAAATAGTTGGGTACTATCTTGGAAAAATGAACTCTGCATATCCTACGGCCCAGCAATTCCAGACCCCAAAGATATTTTTGCACGTTACATCCGGAGCCAGGCACAAGAATACTCAAAGCTGCCTTGTTCTACAATTAAAAATGTTTTTATTGTGAAATATAACACACTCACAGAAAAGTGAAACTCCTATGTAACCACCCCTATGTATAGAAATTGAACATTTCCTGCCCTCAGAAGTCACCTGCATTCACCCCCCCATCGCAAATATCTCCTAGGACCCCTCCCCAGGAAACCACTGTCCTAACTTATTGTAATCATTCACTTGCTTTTATTCATAGCTTTTCAACTATGAGCCCCTAAACATGCCACTTTCTTTTCCCTGTTTTTGAACTTGGTGTAAATGGAACCATATAGTATGTACTATTTTGCATTTTTTTTTTTTTTACTCAACATTGTCTTTGAGATTCATCTGTATTATTGTGTGTGGCTGTAGTTCATTTATTTTTATTGTTTGTCCAGTATTGTATTGTATGACTATACCTCAATTTATCCATTCTACAGTTCATGGACATTGGTGGTGTTCCAATGTTTGGCTACTATGAACATTATATTGCATTTCCTGATTACTAATAGGGTTGGGCATTTTTCAAATGTGCATTGACTGTTAGGATTGCCTTTTGTGAAGTGCATATTCAGAGTTCTTTTGGGTCCATTTTTTCCATGAGATTTTCTGTCTTTCTCACCAACTTGGAGGCATTCTTTATGCAGTCTAAGCCCTCTGTTATATGTGCTTCAAATATTTTCTCCCACTCTGTGGCTTGCCTTTTTATTCACTCTCTTAATGTTGTCTTTTCATGAACAAAATTCTTATTCCTATTTATTTATTTATTTGCAGCTGGCTGGTATGGGGATCTGAACCCCAGGCCTTGGTGTTACCAACACCACACTCTAACCAACTGAGATACCTCACCAGCCCACTAATTCTTCTTTCTATTTATTTATTTATATTAAAAAAATAAAAAAACCTTTTAACTTTTTTTTCTTTTTACGTATTTGTGGGGAACGGTGTGTTGTTTCAACACATGCATATACTGCAAAATGATTCACTTAGGGTAGATAGCACAGTTTTGTGCCCATTAGTCTTATCATTTCTCCTCTCTTTGTGCCCCGACCCCCAGTCTCTGGTAACCATTGTTCTACTCTCTACTTCTATGAGAACGACTGTTTATTGTTTGTTTGTTTGTTTTGTTTTGTTTTAGATTCTCCATATGAGTGAGATCATGTGGTATTTGTCTTTCTGTGCCTGACTTACTTCACTTAAGAAGATGATTTCCAGTTCCATACATGTTGCTGCAAATGATAGGATATCATTTACTTTTATAGATGAATAGTATTCCATTGTGTATATATACCATGTTTTTTTGTTTTTTAATCCATTCATCCATTGATGGGTATTTAGGTTGACTCCATCTCTTGGCTACTGTGAATAGCATTTCAATTAACATGAGAGTGCAGTGTCTTTTTGATATATTGATTTCATTTCCTTTGGGTATATACCTAGTCGGGGGATAGCTGGGTCATAGGGTAGATCTATTTTTATTTAGTTTTCTGCAGAACCTAGATACTGTTTTCCACAATAGCTGACTAATTTACACTCCTACCAACAATGTAGGAGGGTTCCCTCTTCTCTGCATCCTTGCCAGTGTTTGTTATTTTCTGTCTTGTTGATAACAGCCATTCTAATCGGGGTAAAATGATATTTCATTGTGGTTTTAATTTGCATTTCTCTCATGATTAGTGATGTTGAGCATTTTTTCATGTGCATGTTGGCTGTTTGCATGTCTTTTGAGAAGTGTCTGTTCAGGTCTTTTGCCCATTTTTCAATTGGGTTATTTGTTATTTTGCTGTTGAGTTCCTTACATATTCCGGATATTAGCCCCTTGTCTGACATGTAGTTTGCAAACACTTTCTCCCATTTTGTAGGTTGTCTCTTGACTTTGTTGATAATGCCCCTCACTATGCAGAAGCTTTTCAGTTTGATGTTGTGTATTTTTGCTTTAGTTGTCTGTGCCTTTGCTGTCTTGATCAAAAAAGTGCTGCCTACTCCCATATCATGTAGAACTTCCCTATGTTTTCTTCTGGTAGTTTGATAGTTTTGGGTTTTAAATTTTGAGTTGATTTTTGTGTAAGGTGGGAGATAGAGGCCTAGTTTCCATCTTATACATGTGGATATCCAGTTTTCCCAGCATCATTTACTGAAGAGGCTGTCCTTTCCCCACAGTATATTCTTAGCACTTTTGCCAAAAATCAGTTGGTTGCAAGTGCATGGGTCTGTTTGTGGGCTCTCTATTCTGTTCCATTGGTCTATTTGTCTATTTTTATGCCAGTACCATGCTGTTTTGGTTACAATAGCTTTGTAGTATATTTTGTAGTCAGGAACTGTGATGCCTCCAAATTCGTTCTTTTTGTCCAAGAATGCTTTAGCTGTATGAGGTCTTTTGTGGTTCCATAAAAATTTTAAGATAAGTTTTTCTATTTCTGTGAAGAATGTCATTGGTATTTTGATGGGGATTGAGTTAAACATATAGATTGTTTTCGGTAATATGTACATTTTGATGACGTTAATTCTTCCAACCCAAGTACATGGAATATTTTTCCATTTATTTATGTCCTCTTCAATTTTTTTCACCAATGCTTTATTATTTTCATTGTAGAGGTCTTTCACATCCTTGGTTAAATTTACTCCTAGGTATTTCATTTTTTTGGTAGTGATTGTGAATGGGATTATTTTCTTGATTTCTTCTCTGGCTATTTCAATGTTGGCATAAAGGAAGGCTTTTGACTTTTGTATGTTTGATTTTGTATCCTACCACCTTTCTGAATTTATTAATTAGTTCTAGTAACTTTTTGGTGGAGTCTTTAGAGTTTTCTATAAATATGATCATGTCATCTGCAAACAGGGATAGTTTGACTTCCTCCTTTCCAATCTGGAATTCCTTTATTGTTTTCTCTTGCCTTACTGTGCTGGCTAGAGCTTCTAGTACTATGTTGAGTAAGAGCAGGGAAAGTAGGTATACTTGTCTTGTTCCAGATCTTGGAGGAAAGCCTCCAATTTTTGTCCATTCGGTATGATGTTAGCTGTGGGTTTGTCATACATGGCCTTTATCGTGTTGAGAAACATTCCTTCTATACCTAATTTGTTGAGTGTTTTTATCATGAATGGATGTTGGATTTTATTAAATGCTTTTTCTGCATCTATTGAAATGATCATATTTTTTTCCCTTCATTTTGTTGATGTGATATGTCACATCTATTGATTTGTATAAGTTGAACCATCCTTGCATCCCTAGGATGAATCCAACTTGATCATGGTGAATGACGTTTTAAATGTGTTGTTGGATTCTGTTTGCTAGCATTTTATTGCATATCTTTGCGTCTGTGCTCATTAGGAATATTGGTCTGTATATTTCTCTTTTGGTGTGTCTTTTTCTGGTTTTGGTATGAGGGTAATGTTCATCTCATAGAATGAGTTTGAAAGTATTCTCTCCTCTTCAAATTTTTGGAAGAGTTTGAGAAGAATTGGTATTGATTCTTCCTTAAATGTTTGGTAGAATTTGGCAGTGAAGCCATTTGTTCCTGGAGTTTTCTTTGTTGGGAGACTTTTTATTACTGCTTCAATCTCATACTTGTTATTGGTCTGTTTCGTTTTCTAGTTCTTCATGATTCAACCTTGGTAAATTGTATGTGTCCAGGAATTTATCCATTTCTTCTAGATTTCCCAGTTTGTTCACATACAGTTGTTCTTAGTAGGCTCTTATGATCCTTGTATTTCTGTGGTATCAGTTGTGATGTCTCCTTTTTCATTTCTGATTTTATTTATTTAAGTCTTCTCTCTCTTTTTCTTTATTAATCTAGCTAAAAGTTTATTGATTTTGTTTATCTTTTCAAAACCAACTATTTATTTCATTGATCTTTTGTATATATTTTTAAATCTCTAATTCATTTATTTCTGCTCTGATCATTCTTATTTCTCCCCTTCTACTGATTTGGGGTTTGGTTTGTTCTTGTTTTTCCAGCTCCATGAGGGATAATTTTAGGTTGTTTAGTTAAAGTCTTTCTTCTTTTTTGATATAGGCTTTTATCGCTATAAACTTCCCTCTTACGGAACTGCTTTTGCTGTATCCCATGGGTTCTGGTATGTTATGTTTTCACTTTTATTTGTCTCCAAGAATTTTTAAATTTCCTTTTTGATTTCTTCTTTGACCCATTCGTCGTTTAGGAGTATGTCATTTAATTTCCATGCATCTTTTCCTTTTTTCCTCTCCATTGGGTATGCCAATCATGTGAAAGTTATTTTGCTTGAGGGAGTCCCATATTTTCTGTATTTCTGTTTCAGTTTTTCATATTCTTTTTTCCTTTTGCTCCTCTAATTTGATAATTTCATGTGTTCTGTCATTGAGCTCACTAATTCTTTTCCTCTGTTCGATTAAATTTGCTGTTGGAGCTTTCTATTGAGTTTTTCAGTTCAGATAATGTATTCTTCCTTTCTAGAATTTCTACTTTTTAAAAATTAAATTGATTCAATTCCTTTGTCAGGTTTCTCACTGTTCTCCTGGATTGTTTTCGGGATACCATTTAATTTTTTATCTTTATTTTCTCGTGACTTCCTGAACATCCTAAAAAGGGTTGTTCTGAATTCTCTATCTGACGTCTCATAGAGGTGCTGTTCCTCTGGGTCCATTGCTGGTGCTTTGTTTATTTCCTTTGTTGGTGTCATATTTCTTGTTCTTTCTCCATTTTTGTGTCTTCA
>NW_007734288.1:12084-43777 GCF_000696425.1 Galeopterus variegatus | reverse complement strand
TTTTTTTTTTTTTTTTGTCTTTTTTCGTGTCCGACAACGGATCGCAACCCTCAGTGTTGTGCCCATACCGGACCGGGACCGGCAACGGGACCGCAAACCTCAGTGTTGCACCCGCACCTCGCTCAGCCAGTGAGCGGGAACCGGTCTGCATGTGGGATCCGAACCCTCGGCGGGAGCGCCACTGCACTCCCAAGCGGTGCACTGCAGCAGTGCACCACCGGGCTGGCCCTAGAATTTCTACTTTTTAAAAATTAAATTAATTCAATTCCTTTGTCAGGTTTCTTACTGTTCTCCTGGATTGTTTTCGGGATACCATTTAATTTTTTATCTTTATTTTCTTGTGACTTCCTGAACATCTTGTTCTGAATTCTCTATCTGACGTCTCATAGAGGTGCTGTTCCTCTGGGTCCATTGCTGGTACTTTGTTTATTTCCTTTGTTGGTGTCATATTTCTTGTTCTTTCTCCATTTTTGTGTCTTCATGTTGATGCCTGTGAATTGGAGGAGATTGCTACTTTTTCTAGGTTTTACAGGTGTTCTTTGGTGGTGTTAGACCTTTACTGGTTAATATCAGAGCTTTGTCTCTGGTCTGTGGTTTTGGTTAATTCCAAAATTGTGGGAATTTCCTGTGCAGACCAGCATTTGAGCCCTGTGGTTGTGCCACATTACTGCCGATTCTCTAGGGAAGGCTTTTGGTGTGGACTGGATTTTAATTGTTTGCCTTTTAATCACTTTTGGGTCTTGTGAGGTCAGATACATAGACCAGCATTTGAGCCCTGTGGTTGTGCCACATTACTGCCGATTCTCTAGGGAAGGCTTTTTGTGTGGACTGGATTTTAATTGTTTGCCTTTTAATCACTTTTGGGTCTTGTGAGGTCAGATACACCTGGGCTGTGTGGATATTCTGGCCCAGGACTGAGTCTCTCCAGCAAACTGTGCCTGCAATTCTATGGCCCTGACCAGTCTCCACTGAGTGGGCCAGTGCCAGGAAGGCAGATCAGCTGCCCACTCTATACCCCAATGTCTTCCTGTCAGGCCAGCCTCCCTCCCACATTCCAAATGCTCCCCATGGGGTGCACGTGTTCCTCACATTGACTCCCTGGCCTCCAGGTGGCTGTGGTTCTTTGTTCCTTTGTGAGCCCACAGGAACCCTGTCAGTGGTCTTGCTGGCCTGGGGGTTGGTATGGTGTGCTTGAGGCCCTCTTCTCCCATGCAGACTCCAGGCAACTTCATGCAAAGGGCTCAGCTGTGGCTTTTGCTGGTTCCTGCTCCCTGTGCTGCAGCTTTGACCCACTCCTCACAGGGCCAGCCCTAAAGTGGCCAGGGCCTGAAATCATCTGAGTGGTTTCTTCTTCCTCTTGCCACGGCTTCTCTCACCTTCATGAACTCTGTGGGTCTCTCCTCCTCTTCCTCTAAGCTCCAGTGGTCCCAGGTTGGCAGTCTTTACTTTTTAATAATTGTAAATTAGTTGATTGTGGGGGACAGTGAGGCTGGGGACTGTCTGTTCTGTCATCTTGATGATGTCCTCCTCCAAAATTCTCACGTTTGATGTATTCAAGTTTATTATATTTTTTCCTTTAAGGTTAGTATTTTTTTGTGTGTGTCTTGTTTAAGAAATCTTTCTCTATCCTAAGGTTAAAAAGATAGTCTCCTATGATACTTTCTAATAGCTTTATTTATTTATTTCAGTTTGCTTTTTTCATATAACCCACCTGAAATTGAATTTTGAAGATAGTGTGAAGTAGGGGTCCCGTGTCATATTTTCCATGTGGAGACTCAATTGTCCCAGTCACATATATTTTAAAGATAGTCCTTTCCCCATTGTCCTTCAGATTTATCTTTGTCATAAATCAAGTGTCCATATATATCTGGGTCTCTTTAAGAACACTGTATCCTATTCCAGTAATCTATTTATCCATCCTTGAAAAAATACTATGCTGCCTTAATTAATGTAGTATTATTTTAAGTATTAATGTTGAGTGGAGCAAATCTACTCTGTTCTTTTCTCTTCAAGAGTATCTTAGCTATTGTTGGTCCTTTACATTTACATATAAATTTTAGAATATGCTTGTTGGCAATTTAATTGGGATTGCAAATAATCTATATATCAATTTAGTGTAGGATTGGGATTGTAGTGAATCTATACATCAGTTTAGTGTAGGATTGGTATTTCTGTGATATTGAGCCTTTCAATCCATAAATATAGTGTTGCTTTTTATTTATTTCGGTCTTCTTTAATAAAAATATATAGTTTCCTGCATAGAGATCTTAAAATTGTTTTAGATGTATTCTTAGGTACTTGAATTTTTTTGCCAAAAACATAAATGGTATATTTTCTTTTAATTTTATGTCTTAGTTGTTTGTTATTAATATAGAGACATGCGATTGATTTTTATATATTGATTTTGCAATGAGTAACCTTGTAAAATTCACTTATAACTTCGAATATCTTATAGTCTTTTAATTTTCTATGTATACAATCATATTATCTGAAAAATAATGGTAGTTTTGATCCTTCCTTTTAAAAAATCCTTATGCCTTTTAATATATTTTTCTTGTCTCATTATATTAGTTAAAACCTCTAATATAAGTGTTAAAGGGAAGTGATTATTGTCCACATCTTGATTTCCAAAGGAAAGCATTTAATATCACTAGTAAGTTTGATATTTGCTGAGGGTTTCTATAGGTCCTCTATTGCATTAATAAGTCTCCCCTTTTTCTCTAGTTTGTTGATAGTGTTTATTTTAAATAACAAATGAATGTTATACTTTATCAATTGCTTTTTTTGCATCTATGAAATAATCCCATGATTTTTTCCCTATATATTCTTAATGTGATGAATTACATTGATTTGTCAAACATTAAACCAACTTTGCATCCTTGAGATAAAATAAATTTAGTAATGAGGTATCTTTCTATTTTATATCACTGAATTCAGATTGATATTTTTTTGTTTATGGATTTTTGCATCTATCTTATTACATGATATTCATCTGTAATTTTCCTGCCTTCTACTATGAATTTTGGTATTGTTTATATTAGTCTCATAAGATGAGTTAAAAATATATTCTTTTCCATTTTCTGGAAGAAATTCTGAAAGATTGTCATTATTTTTTATGAAAATGTGAAATTTACACATGTGCCACCTCATTACATAAAAAAGGACACACCCCAAATTACATAAAATTTCAATTTTATAAAACTGTAATAATGTGAAGTTATAATTGCATAATTACAAAAATTTACAATCACAAAATTACAATTAGATAAAAACACATGTTACTATTTCATAAAAATTGCAAAATCACATTACAAAATCTTCCCCAAAACAACCTCTGGAGTTAGACTGTCTCCAGTATGAATCATGACTCTGCTCATAAGCTGTGCAATCCTGTGCCAGTCTCTTTATGTCTCTGAGTTCTCTCAGTGTCCTTATCTGTCATGTGCATCTGCTTAGTGGTCCTTCTACCTCTTGAAGGTGTCAGAAGGAGTACATGCAACAACCCTATGAGCTGGGTATAGATGTTCAATACACAGCAATGTTCATTTTTATGATCATATATTAATAATTCAATTATTTATCCAAGTATTTATTGAGCACCTACTGTGGGCCAGGCATGGTGCTGGGCACTGGGGAAACAAGAGGAGGCAGAATCAGATATGGCCTTTAATGTACCTGGAGCAAGGATTCAGTGGCTGCTCCCACAAATTGACAAAACTGAGGCTGATGTTTATGGTGCCATCTCTTCATACCTCTTCTGTGTTGGACAGGCAAGAGTAAAGGAAAGCAGCCACTTCTGCTAGGGGCAATCAGGGCCTAATACTGAGCTCTTTGAAACCATTTTGTGTCAGTCATATGAAAGGGCTGCTTCCTTTAGGAAATGAGTGAAGACATCTTGCTTTTCCTCAATTGGGTTCCCTGGTTGCATTTCTTGACAAGAGTCCAAGGTGTCATACGAAAGACTACTTCCTACTCCTGTCTTTCAGAAAGTTTCCTCCAAGCCCCACCAGCTTCTCTGCTGCTGCAGGGAATTTTCCAGGAAACAAGTGCACTGAAGGAAGGACCGGCTGGAGACCCGGCACACTGGAAACGGAATCCAGGTGGCCTGAGGTCTCATTCTCCCCTGCACCAGATAATTTCTCCCACCTGCATCTGAGTCTGCACAGTCAATAATTCTCAGGCAGCCCATGGACTCCTCCAGTACTCCTGGGAGTCTGTGCTGATGCCTCTCTTCCTGCCACACATGGCTTCAATGCTCTGTACTTGTTTCTTGGATCGTTTTATGAGGCCCCAGGGATAATACCTCCTGGCTTTGCTGTGAGGATTCAGGGATATCTGGTAGGCAGCACAGAATATGGGCTTGTTTATTTGACTAGTTGTTGGCTCAGGTGGGCCAGAGTCTGTCAATCTATAGATATACAGTCACATAAATCTATAAACATATAGCTGGAGATATAGCTATAGGTACATACACACTCAAATATACAGAGAGATAATGTGCTCACGTATATGTACTAATACATTATTTCAACAAATAATTGAGTGTCTATTCTGTGCAATTCACTGTATTCCTGTTTATGTGGGTGGGCCCATTGTTAGTCCTGTTTGCAAAATCCAAAAAAGGAATCTAAAATTTGAGTTTGCATGAGATGTGTTGGAAAAATTATTTTCTAAAATGAGCTGTGATGGGTTGACAGGATATTTGGGGGGTGGGCATTCAAGTTACCTGCTAGTAATAGACCCCAGTGTAGGTCTAACCCCCAGGACAGTGGGAGATGCCATCTTTGGATTCCACTGGAAAAGACCTGGCATTCTGCCTCCTTTTCAAGCATACTCTGCCCCCCTGCAGTGTGTGCCATTGTGGGGGTGTCAGATGCCAACGGGTGGAATCAATGTGGAGGAAGTTGGATTCACTAAAGGATAAATGGCCACCACTGCTTTTGTGCCAAAGGGCCGAGCCTCCCTGGGAGGGTGGACAAGGAGAACTGGCTGGAGGAGTGGTGAACTTCATCCTCTCGTGAGCGTCCTGGCCAAGGTCAGGGCTGGTACTCTCGCTCAGAAAGATTTAGCTGGTGGTGCAGAGACCCCTGAGCTTTCTTTTATAAAATTTTAGTGATATATAAAAGTAGCGAGAGGTGCTTCTGATTGTGGATTTGTTTGGAGGTGACCTTTTCCACTGAAGAGTGGCAGGAATCTTGCAAGTTTTTAGGTCTGGTTCTTAAAAATGTACTGGCTGAAAAGCAGTGGCTGAAGAACAAATCTTCACTGGCAAGACCTCTCTGGTAAATTACAAAAAAGGGGAAAAAAATTAGGCTGTGATTCAGATGAATTTGTGTTCATGTAAGGATTGGAGCATGCAAAAACAAAAACTTCCGCATGCAAAAGTATAAGTTGGAGACCATTTAAAAATACAGATACCTGCATCTATTTGACAGATCTCAAGCTCTTACTGTCTGCTGTTAAGGTTTCCATAACAGATGCAAGAACAGTGTCCTCATGGTTTCTGTCTCTCTGATTGTCTGATTGTGGCGGTCAAGATTGTGGAGTGAAAGGTAGGAATTACAAAAACTTGGGGGAGGGAGATGATTTTTACATCTTAGAAATAACCTTGTATGTGAAGAGCCTGTTTTATTCCAAAATAAAGAATTTAAAATTTGTGTTTATGGTACAAGTGTTGAAAAATTATTGCTGCTATACCCTCACCTTCCGGCTGATTCTATTTTATTTTTCCGTTAAATTTTTATTTTGTCAATATACAATGTATTAGATTATTATGGCCCATCACCGACATCTCCCTCCCTCCTCCCTCTCTCCCCTCCCACCCAAGAATGTCCTTTCTGTTTGCTTGTTGTAACAACTTCAAAAAAGTATAGTTGTTATATCTTCTTCCCCCCCCCCCCGGTTTTTTTGCGAGTGTGTATGTGGGTACCTGGAGCAAGGATTCAGTGGCTGCTCCCACAAATTGACAAAACTGAGGCTGATGTTTATGGTGCCATCTCTTCATACCTCTTCTGTGTTGGACAGGCAAGAGTAAAGGAAAGCAGCCACTTCTGCTAGGGGCAATCAGGGCCTAATACTGAGCTCTTTGAAACCATTTTGTGTCAGTCATATGAAAGGGCTGCTTCCTTTAGGAAATGAGTGAAGACATCTTGCTTTTCCTCAATTGGGTTCCCTGGTTGCATTTCTTGACAAGAGTCCAAGGTGTCATACGAAAGACTACTTCCTACTCCTGTCTTTCAGAAAGTTTCCTCCAAGCCCCACCAGCTTCTCTGCTGCTGCAGGGAATTTTCCAGGAAACAAGTGCACTGAAGGAAGGACCGGCTGGAGACCCGGCACACTGGAAACGGAATCCAGGTGGCCTGAGGTCTCATTCTCCCCTGCACCAGATAATTTCTCCCACCTGCATCTGAGTCTGCACAGTCAATAATTCTCAGGCAGCCCATGGACTCCTCCAGTACTCCTGGGAGTCTGTGCTGATGCCTCTCTTCCTGCCACACATGGCTTCAATGCTCTGTACTTGTTTCTTGGATCGTTTTATGAGGCCCCAGGGATAATACCTCCTGGCTTTGCTGTGAGGATTCAGGGATATCTGGTAGGCAGCACAGAATATGGGCTTGTTTATTTGACTAGTTGTTGGCTCAGGTGGGCCAGAGTCTGTCAATCTATAGATATACAGTCACATAAATCTATAAACATATAGCTGGAGATATAGCTATAGGTACATACACACTCAAATATACAGAGAGATAATGTGCTCACGTATATGTACTAATACATTATTTCAACAAATAATTGAGTGTCTATTCTGTGCAATTCACTGTATTCCTGTTTATGTGGGTGGGCCCATTGTTAGTCCTGTTTGCAAAATCCAAAAAAGGAATCTAAAATTTGAGTTTGCATGAGATGTGTTGGAAAAATTATTTTCTAAAATGAGCTGTGATGGGTTGACAGGATATTTGGGGGGTGGGCATTCAAGTTACCTGCTAGTAATAGACCCCAGTGTAGGTCTAACCCCCAGGACAGTGGGAGATGCCATCTTTGGATTCCACTGGAAAAGACCTGGCATTCTGCCTCCTTTTCAAGCATACTCTGCCCCCCTGCAGTGTGTGCCATTGTGGGGGTGTCAGATGCCAACGGGTGGAATCAATGTGGAGGAAGTTGGATTCACTAAAGGATAAATGGCCACCACTGCTTTTGTGCCAAAGGGCCGAGCCTCCCTGGGAGGGTGGACAAGGAGAACTGGCTGGAGGAGTGGTGAACTTCATCCTCTCGTGAGCGTCCTGGCCAAGGTCAGGGCTGGTACTCTCGCTCAGAAAGATTTAGCTGGTGGTGCAGAGACCCCTGAGCTTTCTTTTATAAAATTTTAGTGATATATAAAAGTAGCGAGAGGTGCTTCTGATTGTGGATTTGTTTGGAGGTGACCTTTTCCACTGAAGAGTGGCAGGAATCTTGCAAGTTTTTAGGTCTGGTTCTTAAAAATGTACTGGCTGAAAAGCAGTGGCTGAAGAACAAATCTTCACTGGCAAGACCTCTCTGGTAAATTACAAAAAAGGGGAAAAAAATTAGGCTGTGATTCAGATGAATTTGTGTTCATGTAAGGATTGGAGCATGCAAAAACAAAAACTTCCGCATGCAAAAGTATAAGTTGGAGACCATTTAAAAATACAGATACCTGCATCTATTTGACAGATCTCAAGCTCTTACTGTCTGCTGTTAAGGTTTCCATAACAGATGCAAGAACAGTGTCCTCATGGTTTCTGTCTCTCTGATTGTCTGATTGTGGCGGTCAAGATTGTGGAGTGAAAGGTAGGAATTACAAAAACTTGGGGGAGGGAGATGATTTTTACATCTTAGAAATAACCTTGTATGTGAAGAGCCTGTTTTATTCCAAAATAAAGAATTTAAAATTTGTGTTTATGGTACAAGTGTTGAAAAATTATTGCTGCTATACCCTCACCTTCCGGCTGATTCTATTTTATTTTTCCGTTAAATTTTTATTTTGTCAATATACAATGTATTAGATTATTATGGCCCATCACCGACATCTCCCTCCCTCCTCCCTCTCTCCCCTCCCACCCAAGAATGTCCTTTCTGTTTGCTTGTTGTAACAACTTCAAAAAAGTATAGTTGTTATATCTTCTTCCCCCCCCCCCCGGTTTTTTTGCGAGTGTGTATGTGGGTACCTGGAGCAAGGATTCAGTGGCTGCTCCCACAAATTGACAAAACTGAGGCTGATGTTTATGGTGCCATCTCTTCATACCTCTTCTGTGTTGGACAGGCAAGAGTAAAGGAAAGCAGCCACTTCTGCTAGGGGCAATCAGGGCCTAATACTGAGCTCTTTGAAACCATTTTGTGTCAGTCATATGAAAGGGCTGCTTCCTTTAGGAAATGAGTGAAGACATCTTGCTTTTCCTCAATTGGGTTCCCTGGTTGCATTTCTTGACAAGAGTCCAAGGTGTCATACGAAAGACTACTTCCTACTCCTGTCTTTCAGAAAGTTTCCTCCAAGCCCCACCAGCTTCTCTGCTGCTGCAGGGAATTTTCCAGGAAACAAGTGCACTGAAGGAAGGACCGGCTGGAGACCCGGCACACTGGAAACGGAGGGAGGTGAGGGGGAGTTTTAGAAACTCAGAATGGAAGGAAAAGTCTGGACAAGGGTGACAGACGGAAAGTGTGGGGACTGTTTTAACCTATATGACAATATAGCTGTATAACAATGCCTACAGCAGTTTCTGGCCCTGGAGTGTTTAAAATTTTTTTTAAATTTAGAAAATAGATAATACTTTTTATCTGGCTCAAAATTCAAAATCAATGAAATGTGTAAGTGGCAGTTTCCCTCTTTCTTCTGTCTTCCAGCCACACAGTTCTCCATGGATAAACGATAGGAGACTGTGCCATCGTGAAGACACAGACTTCTCCATTCCCTTTTTGTGGCATCCCAGCATGTGGATGTGCCATTATCTGTCTATCCAGTCCCCTCTTGGTGGACACCTCGGTTGGTTCCGATCTTTGCTATCACAGACACAGCTACGACGAACCGCCTTGTACAGTCATTGTGCACATGTGTGAGGACGCACGGAGGAGACATTCCTAGTAGTGGAATTACTGGCTCAAAGGTTGGGGTTAAATGTGCATTTTATTTATTTTTTTTCCTTTTTGTCTTTTTTACTGACCGGTAACGGGATTGCAGCCCTCGGTGTTGCGTCCGCACCGCGCTCAGCCAGTGAGCAGAACCGGTCTCCACATGGGATCCGAACCCTTGGCGGGAGCGCCGCCGCACTCTGCGCCACCAGGCCGGCCCTAAATGTGCATTTTAAACAGAGTTGCAGGTTGCCCTCGGTGGAAGCTCTGCCAGTGTGCACCGTGTCTGATTAGCTTCACCTCCACCCACACCGGAGTCATCAGTGTCGGCTATTCGCCAGTAGGATACGTGAACTCGATCTCTCAGTGCGCCTTATCATGGCACGTTTCCCAGGATGAGGAGACCTGGTCTCCCCGACGGAGAGCACCCTCCTCCTCCGCACCTCCCTCCCTGGGCTCCGTGCGCCTGAGGCCTCGCGTGGGTTTGGGTTTTCTCTTCCTACGGTGCATCGCGCTGTCCTCACTTTGGCCGTGGCCCCCGAGTGCTGTCGTCTGCATCCTCTGCTGCGCCGTCCTGCTCCTGTCCCCAAGCCAGGCACTCAGCCATTCCAGGGGGATTTCACCTGGTCGGAACGAGCGTGCTGGGGCCTGGGTTCCGGGCTCCTCTTCCCCCGGGCTCCTCTTCCCCCGGGCTTTGGTGCTGTGACTTTAGTCTCTCGAGTCCCGGGCACAGCCTGTCCGTCCACGCGTGCACCACCGCCCTGGCTGGCCCAGGCTGCCCTGGCACTTGTGACGCCCCCTCGAGTCCAGCCACGCCGCGCGGCTGCTTCTCCTGCAGGCAGTTCTCGGGGCCCTGAGCTCCCCCTGCACACGCTCTGTACCTCTCGCGTGGCACCTGTCACGGTCTGCTGTGTGACCTGGCTCTTTTCTCCCTTCTCTTCCCATAACGATCCCTGTCTGAGTGATCCTTGGAATCTCAGGTCCGAGGCGCCACTAGGTGCACAGTAATGTGTGTCCTTGCAGCTGGTGGCCACACCAAGAAACATTTCCCAGCTTCTCGTTTCTCATAAAATGCATCATCAAAGCTCCGCACATCATAAATGAAGAAGAAAAGTAACACGGAGGCAGATTCCTGTGAAGTGCCCGCGCCAAGCATTTTTTCCCCAGAACCTTGCTGCCATCATCTCCCCAGCCCAACTCCCTCCATGGGCCCCAGTGAAAAAGAACCACCAAGTTTTGAAGGGAAATAAAGAAATAAAACTGAGGACCTATTTGATTTCAGCCCTTGGTCGGTGGTTAAAAACCAGGTAGCTCAGGCATTCACTTCTTTCCCTGTAAGAAGACGTAGAAACGAGCAAAGAGTGACCCTGGGAAGCTTGCCTTCTCCAGGCTTCCTGCTACCTGGAAGCTGCTATATATTTGGGATTTATCTTTGCACATTGACAGTTTCTTCAGCTTGTGAGGTTACTGAAAGCACAGTTATTACAGATTGAAAACCTTCCCCAGTGACCCCTTGAGACAGCTTGGATAATGTCATTTAATCTCTATAACCTCCCTCTGAAGTGAGCACAGTCACTCTCTCTTTTAATGATGAGAAGACAGGTGAAGAGACGTCCATGGGAGACTGAAATTCAGCCTTGGCCGTAGGCTCAGGGTCCCATTGCGTCCTGGCTCCACTGGCTTTGTCAATGGGAAGGCCACTAACTCTTTGCCATGTACTGCCACTGTGGCAGCTTTACCCACTTGAGTTGCAGTGAATATGAAATGGTAAGATACAAATATTAATACAATTTTACTTTCTGCATAAGGCTTAAAATGATGTGAAATCAC
Organism: Galeopterus variegatus; assembly: GCF_000696425.1. Taxonomy (NCBI): domain Eukaryota; kingdom Metazoa; phylum Chordata; class Mammalia; order Dermoptera; family Cynocephalidae; genus Galeopterus; species Galeopterus variegatus. Next base: position 32,866 of record NW_007734288.1, on the reverse strand, counting down.
TCAGGACATTGTCAGGAAGGGCTGTGGGGCAGACTGCAGTCTCCAGAGATGGCTGCGTCAGCTTCTCCCATATATTACCTGCTCTTCTTCAATGTGATCTTATCATTCCCCCATCTGGAGGTGGCATCTGCTTCCCCTTCCCTTGAATCTAGGCTGGTTGTAGTGACTGGTTTGTCACTAGTAGAAGGAGCAGAAGTGATACTTATGACGCTGCATGATACAAGGTCGGAAGAAGCCCTGATGCTTCCTGGTGAATTTCTTGGGTCTCATGCTCCTGGGATGCTCAATCATAGGACACTCCCTCTGTGTCCAACCTCTATACTGCAAGAAGCCCAAGCCCTTTGGAGAGACTGGTGTGGGCACTCTGGTCAACAGAACCACTGAGCCCTTACTCTTGAGTAGTCCCACCCCAGACACCAGACACAGACTGGAAAAGCTTCCCAGTGGCCACAGTGCCCAGCTGAGGCCCCAGACATCACAGGGCAGAGCCAAGCCATCCTTTCTGCACCCCATCTGAAATCTGGACCTGCAGAATCCCCAAGACAAGATTACATGAAACACTCATTTTGTGGCTCTAAGTTTGGGGTGGTTTGTTATGCAGCAATATTTAATGGGATTAAGCCTGCCTAATTTTTACTTGGGGAGGCAGCAGCACGCCGGGGGGAGGACTGCTTGGGTTAGGTTTGTATCCAGCTGCTGGGCTGCCCAGGCAAGTCTCCAGCTGCTGCTTGGAAACCAACAAAAGCAGTAGCGTGTTCCCAAAGCACTGGAGTAAGGTGGTGACTTGGCGATAATAAGTCTTTCCGGAGGAAAGGGAAAATATTTCCATCTCATTATCTGTGAAATGTGGTGGCCGGTGAAACCACTTCTCATTAACTTGGATGGGGAAGGGAGATGCTTAACTCCAGGTTCTTGAAGGAGACACTATGCAAGGGTAAGAGGTAGGTTCACAGTATGTCCCACCCTGGCAGGACTCTGCGTTGTACCTGGACTCTGATGTGAATGGCACCCCCCCATCCCTGGAGCTGTGCAGGGCCCAGCTTGGGCAGCTGTATGCTACAGCCCTGGATAGGTTGATCTGTTCAAGGAAGAGTATTGCTACCAGGTATATGCAGATATTGCATTTCACTTGCGGAGCTGGTGTTTTTAAGAAGAGAAAGCCAAAAAAAAAAGCCTGAAGACATAAAACACAATCTAATTAACCCTACATCCCCCTCACCCAGACACTGACTATTTCCTGGCACTTCTGATCTGGGGCTCTCTGCGGGTAATTGCAAAGACCTGATTCTTCAGACTCCATCTATGAGAAGAGAGAAATAGGTCAAGGGGAAGGGGGCTCTGCACAGGGCTCCAGACACAGCAAAAGAGGGTCCAGCACAGGCAAGGCAGGGAAAAGGGGGCCTCGCTCAAAGGACAGGGCAGCCTCAAAAGTGACCTCAACTGCAACCAGGGGACACTTCTGCTCCCTTCTGCACCCATGGTGAGAAGGGATAGACAGTTTGCCCTCCTTATTCCTTTCCTTGAATTGGCCCTACAATTTGACACCCCTGAAATCACACAGAGAAATCATTCCTGTTCTAAACTTTTCCCTGGTGGTCCCTCTGTGGCAGCACTGACTTAGAGTAGCTACATTCTCTAAGTTCATGGTAGCTACATTCCATAAAGTTGCTGCAAGCACTGAATGAGCAAATACTGAACCATTGCTCCTAGGGGAAATGCTGAGTTAGGTTCCTGCCAGCTTCTGGTCACATTTGTCAACCAGTCAGTATATAACCTCTTTTTACATGTATTTCTGTTGAAAGACATCTTATTTAATATATATTCTTAACTCATGAACATTGAACTCACAGCCCACAGAGCTATAGTTCATGCCTGTACAAAGTTTATCTAACACACAAATTTGTAAGGCACATCACAGCCTCCTCATGTTTAGGAACACTAGACAGCACTTCAGCACTATACTTGGGGCAACTTTAAACAGGAAATCACCAAAAAAGCCCACAAAAAAGTGAAAACTGTGGCACTTAGTAGACCCCCAAAAGAATCCTGGTTTACAGAATGAGAACTGGAATGAGAAGGTAGAGCACTGCTTTGTTTGGCATCAGCCAGGAGCAGGTGCATCAGGTGACTCAAACCTTTCACAGTTGTGTGTGTGTGTCTTCAAATGACCAAAAAAGTGCTGGGAGCATCGACTTGGGGTTACAAATACATTTTAGTGTGTGGCTGAATTTACAAATACGAATCCTCAAATAATGAGGATTGACTGTATTTTGAGTTAATTGCTATTTGAAACAATGTCCTTTTCCAGTTTATCCATTCACCATGGTCCCAGGTGTCAGACAGGCCATGGGAGGGTCTGGTGACAGCTCAGGTGGGATGGAGACCACCAGCTCACCCAAAGGAAGCAGCAGCTCCTCCTCTCCAGCTGGTTCTTGCTCCAGGACTGCACACTGGCAGAGATGCAGCCGCCTAATTTTTACTTGAGAGGGTCTCAGGGAAGGCATCTGGATCCTTCAGCCAGGGACTTCTCTGGAAGGGGGGGCTACAGTCTAAGATTTTATGTTTATTTGGGGGTGGATTTGGGGTGCTGATGGGGATTAAGGGGGTCGAGGGCTCTCTATGTCATCCCTTGGTGCTATTCCTAGGGGTTTGTTTTGTCAGAGTTCCTGATTTTTTATGAGAAAGCTGAAAATCCATATTTTTGTCTGAAATATCAGGTTTTCAAATATAGGTGGTTAATTAAAATTTTAAAAAGCCCTGAAAATTGTGCAAGCCAAATAAAACAGAAATAACTTGGACATGGGTCTGCTATGTTCCCACGTGCTGCTGTCATCTGGGATGTGGGCAGAGGGCTGAGGGCAGCTCGGATATCTATGTGCCCATTACCAGCCCATTACCAGCCCGTTTGGTTGGTTGTGCTGCTCCTTGCATCCGTTACCTGCCAAGTATTTCTGCTTTAAGAAAGAACTGATATTGGGGGGTTAATTTAGTCTGTATTGAGAGCAGGGCTGATCCGTAGTAGGTTAAAACCTCTTCGTTCCGTGAGATATTATAAGGATTTACATACATCGAATTAACAATATTGTTATACCTGGGACTACAAAAACCCTGCCTGCAGCTACTAAATACCAGCTAATGCAATAATGAGGAAAATATGACTTCTACACAGAAAGTGAAGATTTTCCTTGTGCTTTCAAGTATATCTAGGGTTCCCAATAAGCGTGTGTTTTCTTTATCTTGTGTTTCTTGTGTATGAAAGCGAGGTTATGCCCATGAAAACAAATGCCTTTTTTTTTTCTTTTCCTAATAAAAGCAGGGTAATGAAAGATAAGGATAAGGTTACACCATGGCTACAGTGGTTGTCGACAAGTCTTTTGAGATTGTCTTTTTCTGTTGAAATCAGTTAATGAATTGGACTTTTCCATGGAGTTCACAGAAGGTGGCTTTTCAGATCTGGGAACAGAAAATCAGAAATGCTTTTTCCATGTGGCTTGTCGAATGGCGTTGTTTGGTCTGTGGCTATCCCAACTCAGTCGGGTCTAGGACCAGTCCTGCTAATTACCACAGGTAGATCTTTGACCCAACGAAGAAAATAAGGCTTCAGGGCACTTCCCCGCGTTCGCCTTGGGACCCCTCAGAAGTGGTGAGCCGCCTATCTGAAAGCTGCTCGGGTTATAATGATTCTCGAATGGGCTTTTATGTGGACGAGCAACATGACCTAAGGCATCAGGGACACCAGAAAGGACACGTTTTATGCAGCTTGAGATGTGAGCAGAGAGCAAAAGAGATTTCAGAAGATAAGCACCACTGCTCTCTCCAGCATTACAAAGTGCCTTCTGAATCATGACAGTGCATCCTTGTGCATGAACTGCACCTAAACTTAGCATTTGTGGAAAATAACACTGCGTTTTGCACTTACTGTGAGCTGGGTGTGGGCCTAGGTGTTTTATAATTGCAAGATCTCACTCATTTAATTCTTTCAGTGATCTGGAGAGTTAGGAGTGATTCTTGCCCCCACGTTACAGGGAAGAAAATTGAGGTCACCGAGCTAGTGAAGGGTCCAGCTGGGACTTGAGCCCAAGTCTATTGATCCCAAAACTCGTGCTCCTTGAGGCTCAAGAAGTGATGGAGCCAGTGGTGGAGAAAGAGTGGCCTGCGTGTGGCACGGGCGCATTTCACTTACCTGTTTCTTTGCAGGTGGCAGGAGTCAAGCTGATCTGATGGGAAGTTCAAAGCGCTTTAGCCTGTTTGGTAATATTTATAATCACCTTGTAGGATTTGCCTTAAGTCATGGAAATTGTTGCAAATTCATTGTTGGTGTAAGAAAAATCAGCTCATTGGTGGTCCCATGTGATGGCCACTATGGATCCATTACTTGATCGATGGTGCCTGAGTAGGGAGATTTACAATCATTTTCCTTTTTCTCTTGTTTCTGTAAAGCTCCTCAGCTTCCCATCCCAGCCTATGTCGTCTCCACCCCCAGCTCCTCACACCTCCTTGGGAAGCTTACCCCATCCGTTTTCTTTTTTGCTTTTGAATAGTTCTTTTCTGTCAACTAGATTCTCCCTACAGCTTTTCCCACCAGTGTTACAAAGTTGAAAGAATTGTGCAGAGAACACCATACACTCACCACCTGGCTGCTACAGTTGACGTTGGCTGTTCAACTAGATTCTCCCTACAGCTTTTCCCACCAGTGTTACAAAGTTGAAAGAATTGTGCAGAAAACACCATACACTCACCACCTGGATGCTACAGTCGACGTTGGCTGCATTTGCCTGATCACATGTCCGTCCTTCTGTCTATTTGTCTCAGCATGTACCAAGCCTTTTGCTAAAAAATGCACTTCATGGTGAGTTGCAGACATTACATACCTCCTCCCTAAATTCGTCAGCATGCATATCATTGACTAGATTTCAATATTTATTTTTGTTTTTCTGTTAAGTAAAAATTTACTTACAGTTAAATGCACAATTCTCACATGTAGCATTCAGCGAGATTTCCCCATCAGCTTCTATCTATCTTCAAATCTCTTCTATTAAAAAAATCAAACCAAACCTGTGCTAGAGCCCACAGCTCCCCTTCAGCTCCTGCCCCGAACCTCTCCTCCTCATTTCCAACCAGACCTCTTGAAAGCCCCGTCCCCATCTCTTGCCTCCACCCTCTGCCTGCACCCACCAGCTCCTCCCCTGCTCCTGCCTCTATCTTCACTGGGGTTGTCAGTGGCCTCTGTGTCACCAAATCCAAAGCACATTTTCCAGTCCTCACTTTCCTTGAACCCTAGTGGCCTCTGGGGCTTCTTCTGTCTTGACACATTCACTCGGACGTGCGGGTTGCCACGCTCCCAGCCCTCTGCCTACCCATCTTTCTCTCTTTTGAAGTCTCCTTCACCGTCTTCTCCCCTAGAACTAAGTACTGCAGCTGCTTAGGGCTCAGCCCTGAGCCTCCCTTTTTCCTCAGTCCGTACTTTCTCTCGGCACTGTCTTGTCTACTTCTGTGGTTTCAGTTTCCACCTACACACACGTGACTCACATTAAGGTGCTGGTTGGCACCTGTCCCCGAGTTTCGGACCTGTGTACCCAGCTCAGTGTCTCCTCTTGGATGGCTCAGAAGCCCCTAAAGTGTTTTTTTTTTTTTTAAAGATGACCAGTAAGGGGATCTTAACCCTTGACTTGGTGTTGTCAGCACCACGCTCAGGCAGTGAGCGAACCGGCCATCCCTATATGGGATCCGAACCCGGGGCCTTGGTGTTATCAGCACCGCACTCTCCCGAGTGAGCCACGGGCCCGCGCAGCCCCTAAAATCTTTACGTCCTCACATGGCTCCTCCTCCAGGGTCCCCCAACACCGGAGTCCATTACTGTTGACCCAGGGGTCATTGCTGGCCCCTCCTCCACTAGATCTAATCCACTACCAAATCCTATCGAGTTTGCCTTCCACAGTGACCCCTCGATGCTGCCTTCCTCTTCTCCCCATGGCCACAGTCAGGGTTCCTGCCAAACTGAGCTCCCCACCCCCTGCATGCGTCTCAGCGTCCGTTCTCCATCCATTCTCCACCCAGCAGCCAGAGCGCTCTTCTCACAACACTAACCTGGTCCTGGCGCACCACTGCCTAAACCCTCCAGTGGTTTTCCACTGCTGCCTGTCATGACAGGGTTTGCAAGGACCTGTGGGTCAGGCCCCTATCCCTCTCCCCAGTCCCCCTGCCCCTGCCCATCGCTCTCTGCTCTCCGGCCAGTCACGTCTTGGTCCTTCCCTCCACTGACCTCTGCCACACTCTTCCCTCTGCTGGAAGCCTCTGGTCTCTCTTTGCCTGTCCAGCCCTCCACGTACACACAACTCACCCATGGAAATGCCTTTCTGATGCTCTGTCCCCCAACACCGGAGTCCATTACTGTTGACCCAGGGGTCATTGCTGGCCCCTCCTCCACTAGATCTAATCCACTACCAAATCCTATCGAGTTTGCCTTCCACAGTGACCCCTCGATGCTGCCTTCCTCTTCTCCCCATGGCCACAGTCAGGGTTCCTGCCAAACTGAGCTCCCCACCCCCTGCATGCGTCTCAGCATCCGTTCTCCACCCAGCAGCCAGAGCGCTCTTCTCACAACACTAACCTGGTCCTGGCGCACCACTGCCTAAACCCTCCAGTGGTTTTCCACTGCTGCCTGTCATGACAGGGTTTGCAAGGACCTGTGGGTCAGGCCCCTATCCCTCTCCCCAGTCCCCCTGCCCCTGCCCATCACTCTCTGCTCTCCGGCCAGTCACGTCTTGGTCCTTCCCTCCACTGACCTCTGCCACACTCTTCCCTCTGCTGAAAGCCTCTGGTCTCTCTTTGCCTGTCCAGCCCTCCACGTACACACAACTCACCCATGGAAATGCCTTTCTGATGCTCCCAGCCCAATTCAAACAGTAGCAGCAGCCTGGAGCAGGAAACCATAATTCAGAAACAAGAGGCATTCTCGACAAGTATTATACTGTCTGCCCAGTAACTGGTTGTGTGCCGGAGAGCTGTGAGCTGCTTTGGGAGAGCTCTTACCTGATTTACCGGCATCCTGGCCAGAGAAGAAAGATCAGCTAGGAGGAGACAGATTGCATGGGGGAGCCGGGGTCACCCTGCTGCCCCCTTGGAGAATAGGCCCTTGAAGGAGCAGGAGATGAGGCTGAAGCTAAAAATATGCACCCACGCCCACAGGCCGGAGGGGTTTGTATTCCAGGAGGCTTCGTCAGAATCTGGGGATCACACAGGAGCTGGGGTTAAAAGAAAAGCAAAAGAAGGCAGCTTACTGCACTCGAATTGTAGTTTTGGAGGATTAGAAGGAAGGAACCAGAGATCATGACAGCATTTCAGGCAAAAGAATTGAGAACACACACACTCCGGGCCTTGACCATGGATCAAGGCTTTGACCATGGAGTCTTTAGCTGTGTTTCCCAACAGCACAGACAGCTTACGATGTGAAGTCGGGTACATCGATATGCTAATGACGGCCTCTTTAAGTGAAATTAATGCCCGGATTGTGTGCCGAGAGCAGCCCTTCATTATTCCCTGTGATATGAAGATGTGTTGGAGATTCTTCCCGGCCTCTCAGTGACACTCTTCATACAAAATTTATCTCTTTTATGGGTTTGAAGCTCTTTCAGATACATATCAAAGACCTTTCCATGGCTCTACCATGCATAATATATTCTGCAACAGCTTATAATAAATCATCTTCCTTCCCTGATTGCTAGCACCAAAAGGATGCGAGACCCCCATGTTCAATACTTTGCCTCTCATGTTACCACTCTCTGTCCTTCTACCTTCCCCGGGGAGCCCCACAAAATGGCAAGGGGCTGCGATCACCCCCAATACTGTTCTGGTTCTAAAGCCATTGTCTGGGTGGATGATATGGAAAACATACTATGCTGGTATTTCACGCTGAAGGGATCTTTCCCTCTTCTTTGTCTCATTTCCTTCTTTCACAAATACACATGTGCAGGTGCTTCCTGAATTTCCAAAGGACTTAGGTTGGGGAAGGTGGACCATATTGGTAATTGCATCTGATCTGAGCACAGAGCTGTGTCACACCTTGTTAAGGAGAGAAGCAAAACAGGACAAAGTGTAGACTGTCCAGAATGGTGGCCTCTGAGCTGGGAACTGCACCCCCGCTGCTGGCTGCTAACACAGGGAATAGAGCCCAGCTTGGGGGATTGGGAGAAAGCCTCTGTCACACAGGTTACTAGTGTGGGCCCAAAGGGATCAGGCTTTCCAGTGCTCATGGATCAGTGGGGCTCTCTGTGTGTGGTGCAGCAGAGGGGAGCACAAGGTTTAAAAAAACAACAACAGAATTTTGCTTTTCATGGGCTTATTCTTAAAGGCTAATATGTATTCAAGGAAATGCATTCTGTGGTGGGTGAAGATGGCTAGATCCTCCCTCCCATCCCACTACACCCTGCCAGTCTGTTTACTTCTTCTGTAGGGACAGAACCCAAATTTATAGCTGAACAGATGATTGCACAGAATAAATGTGGCATTTCCCAGACTCCCTTGCAGCTGGGTGTGGCAGCTGTGGTTGGCCAAAGATTAAACTTTTAGTAATGCATCTAGAAAAGCAACAGAGGAAGTATCTGAACCCTATCTATTTGCTTCCAAAACTAGTGATCTTTATTGCCTTTCTTTATTCTCTTAGAAGCTGGAGACTTGCAATTGAACAGTTTTTAGAATTTCCAGATAATAACCAATATGCCTAACAAAAATGAGAGGAAGTATCTGAACCCTATCTATTTGCTTCCAAAACTAGTGATCTTTATTGCCTTTCTTCATTCTCTTAGAAGCTGGAGACTTGCAATTGAACAGTTTTTAGAATTTCCAGATAATAACCAATATGCCTAACAAAAATTGACTTAGCTTATCTTTAATTTATAATTATACTATTTCTTACAGATAATTTATTGAATAGGTAACTTATATTAGTACACATCAACAAATAAAAATACATCAGAGGGACAATTAATGAGTGTTTTGTCAAATTATAAAATGCATTTTTAATTGGCTTTATTGAGGTACAATTCACATTTTGTGGGCTTTTGGTGATTAGTTTGGCAAATTTATACAGTCATGTAACCCCTCATCACAATCAAGGTGTGGGACATCTCCATCACCCCAGAAATTCCCCCATACTGCTTTGGAGTCAACCCCTCTCTGCATCTTTGGCCACTGGTCTGCTTTCTGTCACTATTGTTTTGCCTATTCTAGAATTTCATATGTATGAATCAACTCTTGCTTTCTGATTATTATAGTGGTGGAGTTCTTATAAGAAGCTGTTTTGCAGTAGAAGCTTGGGGTTTTCTTTTACAGTGCTGCATATTAAAGCCATGTAGACTGGCTGGCCATTGCTTTATGGATTCAGGAGAGTGTCCTTTCTTCCAGTGGAGAAGGATTGGAATTTTCCCTGTAAGAAGCCCTGTAAAAATGGACATGTAGTTCCTCAGAGCCACTATCTGTCATCAAAATGGGCCACCAAAACTTGCTGATGACACTTTGAGTAAGTGAACTATTTACACATTTAAAGAAAGATGTTTAATATTTGCATAGAATGCCTTGGAAATGTCCAAGTTAGAGCAGGTTAACCGGATGCATGCACGAGTTGGGGTTTGGCTGAGGATGCTTCCAAACTCTGAGGACTCTTACAGAAGTCCAGTGACTGGCTTGAACTCTGAGTTTCTCTGCTAAATGAACAAGTGTTTTTAAGACCTGAGAAAATGAAGAAGTGCCTCTCTAGAGTGCCAGGAAGCACTCCAAAGTAAGGCAGCACTCTCGTCAACGGGGTTGGTGTTGATGTGTTATTCCTGTGGCTCTGGACAGCACCAGACACTTGACTGCAAAAGCCAGTCATGGTTGGACTTTTCACACCTCTCTCTGTCTGTCTGACTATTGCTGCAGGCAATTGGTTCACACTGACTTATAACCCTTGCGTAGGTAGTGCTAAGAGAACAGCTTCTGTTTCCTGGTGTTTTAGTTTGGATTTCCCCAGAAGCAGACCCTGAGACAAAGATTTGAGTGATGAATTCAGTAAATGCCTGTAGAGGATGGAGAAGTGACACAGGGAAGGGAAGGCAGCCAGCAAAAGGTGTGATATTGAGCCGGTTCCACCGCAGACAACTGGAGCTCAATTCCTGCAGGAAGCCCTGGGAGGTGGTGTAACACATGCAAGGACAAGGCAAAGAAGCTGGGGCCTTTGTGCTGCAGATCCCTGCCCACTGCTGGCTGAGGGCTGCTTCTGGGAGCACTGGCTCTGCAGTACTGCTGGCTTGCCCTGTGTGCTTCTGGGGTCAGAGAATCCTAGTGTTTGCAGGAAGCAGCCTTTGGTGTGCAAGGGCAGTGGTGAGGGGCACAGGTAGGGCACCCATAGTGACTGCTCCACACACCACAGAAGAGTCACTTCTTCATGCACCATCTAATCCCGCCTACCCTCCCTGCATCTGCCAGAGACTCTGTGCCCCTCTTCAGCTTGCACTGGGCTGTCACTTGTTAGTTTCTCACCCTTATTGCTCTTTCTAGAAGACCTTTAGGATCTTCCTCAGCCTTCTTATCTCATCTGAGCACCCTTTTCTTAGAGAGGCCTGCCTGACATCTGGGGGAGCTCATGTCCCCTATCATATGCCATGGTGGCTTTGGTTGCTCAGCGCTCCTCGTGAGCCTTTCAGCATAAAACTGTATTCCCCCGACTCCCTGGTGCTGGGGTTCTGGATGGCATTTGGAAGCACCTGTGCACTGTAGGGAGAGGTGGGTGGAGTCAGGCTTCTGATTTTTCCTCTTTGTGTTTTCTGGTAAGCAGACATGGAGGTGTTAGGTTGTTCTGGGATCCCTTTCCAGCGTCCAGGCTCCAGTGTTGAACTTAAGAGTCCAAGTGGCAGGCACTCATTGTTTTTGCCCATGTGTATCTATCAGGCGTGGTGTGGTCTAGACCAAGAGTTGGGCTGATGACGGTTTCCTTACTTTTCCTTGGATCACAGTCAAGGCGGTATGTTCCTGGAGCCATCAGGTGTTGATCAGCCTCCTGATTCCTCTTAGTCCTGATTGTCTGCGGGTTGGTGATTACCATTGCGGAGTAGGTCCATGGTATTGCTCTGAGAGTCACTTGGAGGTCTAGCCCAGAGCCTGTTCCTCCAACTGTTCCAAAGTATTTGTAAGTGCTCAATTCCACCAATTAAATACTTTCTGCTAAAAATAAGACGTGATGGTTTATGTTTCTTGGAAATAAACTTCAACTGACATGTGAGATTTCATTGCAGCACATGTTTCTACTTGGAAGCAACTTTATATTTATTTGTGGGATTACACAGAATAGGGCTCTTCTACTCAGAAGGGTCCCATGGAGATGGGCCTAAATCAGCTTTAGCCAGTATAATAACTTAGGTCAGTGGTTATCAAACAGGGGTGATTTTGTCCCCCAGGAGACATTTGGGGATGTCTGGTGACATTTTTGGTCATCACAAATAGGAAGGGTGATACTGGCATGTAATGGGTAGAGGCCGAGATGCTGCTAAACATCCTATGGTAAGAAATTATCTGGACCCAAGTGTCAGTAATGCTGAGGCTGAGAAACCCTGATTTATGGATTTTAGAATATATTAGGTATTGTGCAGGATCTCCGGGAGAGCAGAGAGCTTGGCTGATCTACCACCAGTGAGAAATGCCCAAACACAACCCAGATCGTTCTAGGAAGCACCCCAATGCTGCCTTCCCATGACTTTCAGGGCCAGATGCCAGCAACCTTTCCGGGTAGTGGTGTGATTATTGATCGCGTTTGTGAAGAGAAGGACATGGAGGCAGGGGTAGCCCACGACGGAAACTCAGGTCTGTCTCTTCTATCCATGCTTTCCTGTACCACCTCACCCCTCCTTTGTAGGACCTCTGCTTGGGAAAAAATGGCCAATAACTTGACTAAATGACTTGTAACTTCTGGCAAGTAATAGAATGGCATTTATTGCTTTTATCCAAATTGATAATGTTTTGAAAGATTTTGTGACTTTCAGGTAGTCACTTTGTTTAGACATACAAATGTATGAGTGTGTGGGGGTATATTTATGCACACACACATATGCTATTTAATTCACAAGTAACTCAAGAATATATCATCATTGTAGAAGAAATCAGACAGTAAAGTACACAGAGAAACAATAAAAAACCCGGCTTGAACTCCTCTTCCTCCACACTTGTAATCCTATGGCCCTTCCACAGATACCTGCTGTCCATTTTGGTCTATATTTTAGATATTCAGTCTGCATACGTTTTCTATGCATTTACCTGCACAATATGCATGTAGAAAAGGTATAGTCTTGCTTTTAGAACTTACTGAATTCTTGTGATTAATCATATGTATAATTCAGCTTCCTTTCCCCATCCTTTTGTTTCCTTTTAACTTGATATGTCTTGAGGAACTTTCCACATGCCAATGTCTGGCTTCTCCTCACCCTATTGGCTGCCACATGGTGTGACATGGTGCAGATGTGTCACATTTAGGAAAGTGTAGAGTAGTGATTACTTGACCTATAGTCAGCCTGCCTGGGTCTAAATCATGTCTACTTGGTGACACTTAGTTCATTGGTGACCTTGGGCATGTTGTTTAGCTTCCCAGTGCCCTGGTTCTTTCATCTGTAAAAAATGTGAGCAGATGCCAGCAACCTTTCCGGGTAGTGGTGTGATTATTGATCGCGTTTGTGAAGAGAAGGACGTGGAGGCAGGGGTAGCCCACGACGGAAACTCAGGTCTGTCTCTTCTATCCATGCTTTCCTGTACCACCTCACCCCTCCTTTAGATGCCAGCAACCTTTCCGGGTAGTGGTGTGATTATTGATCGCGTTTGTGAAGAGAAGGACATGGAGGCAGGGGTAGCCCACGACGGAAACTCAGGTCTGTCTCTTCTATCCATGCTTTCCTGTACCACCTCACCCCTCCTTCAAGTCAGTCTGTGCTTTATTCTTTCTTTCATTTCCAGATACACAGTAAGCGTCCTAAAGTTCTATCTTAGAATCAACCCTAGCTAGATTGTAAATCTTTAAGTGTTGGGGAACTATGTGCTAGCTGTTCACGTACCAGTGTGATGAAAGTTAGTTGGTTGAAAGAAAAATTCCTCCCCAAACCAGTTCAATAGGAACAGTAGAATTTGTTCCACTAACATTATTTATGATGTGTCCCTGAGGGTCTATCCCTTTGCTAGGCATCTGTGTCATGGAGGTTTATCACAAGTTCATGGCAGTTAAAGTATGGTTTACACTAGTTCCGTAAACCTTGGCTTCCTGGCGTGAAGAGGAGAGAAATGCCAAGTTGGGAACCTGCAAAGGGCTCAGTGTGTAATGATGGTTTCTAGGCCCTGGCCCAGGCTGTGGCCCATGGGCCTCCCACAGTGCCTTTTCTCTCACTTGTCTTTCCAACCACCTAATTTTACCCATAGCTTAAGGCTATGAGATGGTAAAAATGCAGACATCCTCAAGAAGGATACTGTTTTAGTCAGTTTTCTGTTGTCTATAACAGAATACCTGAAACTGGGTAATTTATAAAGAAACGAAATTTATTTCTTACAGTTTCAGAGGCTGGGAAGCCCACAGTCCAGGGAACACATCTGGTAAGGGCGTCTTCTGGGTTGGAACTCTCTGCAGAGTCCCGTGGCAACCAAGGATTCACATAGTGAGAGAATGGGCTGAATGAGAGAGCTAACCTTCTCACTTGTTCTCCTTTTAAAGCCATCAGAGCCATGCCCACTACTCCATGAATGGACCAACGCATTCACAAGAGCACGGTCCTCAGGATCTCCACCACCACATTGGGGGTTAAGTTCCAACGTGAGCTTGGGGGGACATTCAAAACACAGCAGATATCTTTTTGACTTTTCATCATTTATTTCTCAGGGTTTATGAACTTTATATCCTACTTTTCTATATGACATCTGTTGTTTCTTATTTTAAAAGTCATACATGTTCACTGCAGAAATTTTAGAAAACGTGGATAAGCAAAATGGAAAAAAAGTCACCCACAGTCTTACCACCCAGCTACAACAACACCCAGCTTTAGCTTTTTTCTGTGCATATAGGTCTATAAAACTAGGATCGTAGTATGCATGTAGTTTGATAACCTGAGTTTTTCCTTAAAATGTATTATAGCATCCTTTCTTGTCATTGAAATTTCTTCTACAATCTTATTAATATCCTCATAAATGAACCAAAAATATTAAATAATCTCTTGTTGCTGATTATTTAGGTCCCTATTCCCTATTCTTTTTTTTTTTTTTTCCTTTTTGTCTTTTTTCGTGACCGGCAACGGATCGGAACCCTCAGTGTCGCGCCCGTACAGACCGGGACCAGCAACGGGATTGCAACCCTAGGTGTTGTGCCTGCACCTCGCTCAGCCAGTGAGAGGCCGGTCTGTATGTGGGATCCGAACCCTCGGCGGGAGTGCCGCCGCGCTCTCAAGCGGCGCACTGTAGCAGTGCGCCACCGGGCCGGCCCAAAATAAGTTATTTTTTAAGAAAAGCCAAGGTGGATTACTTAGGAATATATGATTTGCTGTGTGAGATAGTCCCAAGAAAGACTGTATTCCTGCCACCCACCTTCCCTGTCACCTTGCTCATATGTTCTTAGAGAACGCAGATTTCTTTTTTCCTGTAGAAGGAAGAAGGTACATTTTTTTTCACATATGGCTTTTAGGTCAGTCCTACTGTGATGATGGAAATGTTTTATCATCTGTTCTGTCACATGGTAGCCACTAGGCACATGTGATATTGAATGTGCAAAATGTGGCTAGCACGACTGAGAAACTGAATTTCAAATTTTATTTCACTTTAATTAATTAAAGTTTAAACTTGCACAGTTCAGCTTTAGATTGTCCATAGTTTGTGGCATTTATATTCTACTTGTTTCCATTCGTATGGATAATTGAGAATTGATTCTTTTTTTCCAATCTGGGTAATCCTTTCTTTAGACGAGTAGGAAAGGTAACGTTCCTTAAGAAGAGAATAATGTTCATAAAAGCCAGTCTTCCCAGAGCTCTGGCTGTGCACTGGTCTCTGTGTGTGCACGTTACTTGGATCAGTTTACCTAGTCCTCCCACCAGTTATGAAGGAGATACTAGTTTTGTCTTTATTTTGTTGAAGAAATGAAGGAAGTACAGAGAGGTTAAGTGACTTGCTAAGGCCACACAGCTAGTCGCTGCCTCCCTGCCCTCTCTCTCTTATGTCCCACCTATGTGCATGTTTTGCTTTTTATGCTGCTGCGTTTACAAATGTGTCCATCCTTACCAATTCCACATGGTTTTAAGTATTAAAATTTTATACTGAGTTCTGATATCTGGTAAGGCAAGTCTCCCTCTGTGTTCTTCTTTTTCAAATTAGTCATCTATTCCAGAACCTTTGCTCTTTTATAGTAGGGTCTCTCAACTTTTATACCATTGGCATTTGGGGTGAGGTTATTCTTTGTGGTAGGGGCTGTCCTGTGCATTGCAGAATAGTGAGCAGTGTCTCAAGTCTCTGACCCCTAGATTTTCAGACAATGTCAAATGTCCACTTGGGAGGAAAAATCACACATGGTTATAAACCATGGTTCTATATGAATTATAGAATCAGTGTATCAAATTCCAAAAAAGTTTGGTTTGGGTGTTGATTGAAATTCTGTCAAATTTATAGGTTAGTTTGGAAAGAATTGCTGTCATTATAATATCTAGTTTTCTCAAACATGGATACATTTCATCTGTCTACATTTTCTCCATCTCGTTTCATGTCTTTTAATAACATTTTATAATTTTCCCCATGAAGGTTGTGTGCATGTTTTGCTAAACTTATTCCTGGGCATCTTGTAGTGTTTTTTGCTATAATAAAAAGATCTTTTCTTTTCTAATTCTAATCTCTAATTGGTCATTGTTGGTGTAAAGGAACATTATTAATTTTTTGTGTTTTTCTCACATCTGAAAATCTTGTTGAACTCTTTTATTTAATCTAATAGTCTGTCTGCACATATCCTAGAATTTTCTATGTAGATAATCATATTGTCTGCAAATGACCTCAGTGTTGACCCATCATTTAACATTCTTACACCTTTACCTTCCTTTTCTCATCTCATTGCATTGGCTAGGACCTCCAGGAAAATGCTGAATAGTAGCAGGCATAGAGGGGCACTTTCATTTGACAAGCAGAGAAACAAAGACTTGGGCTTGTGCAAGGTCATTCAGTGAATTAGAGCTCAGCCAAGGCTGGATTCTAAGGTTTACAAACTTCTTTCTTTTATTCATTCTTCTTCTTCTGTCTTGTTTAATTTAGTTAACATAAAAACAATTTGCTCTCAGAAATCTTTTGATTTTAAGCCTATTAAAGCCTTAAAAGAAAGTGACATAGTCTTTTGTACCAGTGGAATAAGATGCACCAGCACACTGATACTGACATGAAACCTTTGTTATTCTTTCAAGATAAAAGCATGACAGCCATTTAAAACTAACACCTGCTAGTCTGTGAGCACATTTCTTTTTGGGAAATCCATGCAGTAGTGTCTTCTTGTTAGTGAGAGATATTAAGAGAGTATGGGTCCTATAATAAAAATAGCTATGTTTGATAGATCACTTAAAACGATGGAGGCACTGTGCTAGATACTCTACAAGTACAAAAATGCTCTCATTATGGCTTTGGAACAATGCTTTGAGGTGTAGATTATTATCCCCGTTTTACAGATGAGGAAACTGAACTTCAGGGTATTAAGTAACTTTCCCAAGTCCTCTTGTTTCTGTTTGCAGAGCTTGGGCTCAGATCTAGGTTGGACACCAAAGTATATACCATACTTGATATAAATTTTGGTAGCCATCAGGTGTACACATGTGAAGTTAATATTGGATGAATTCAAATTCAGTTTGAAGTGTCCAGGAATTAAATCTTCTCATTGCTGTAGCTTAAGTTAATAGAATGCATGGAAGATAAAGGAAATGAAGTTGTCTCCTAGTGTCTGTTCTGCATAAATATATACAAAGTAATAATAGATTCAATTTAGTCAATGCATCCAATATGCTGGGCACATCATGCATATTGTCTCTTATCTGTGTAACAAATTTTGAAGAAAACACTTGTTAGTGCTGTTTTAGGGATTAGGAAACTGGGATTCATAGAGAGTTAGTGACAGCTAATGAGGAGCACAGACAGGTCACTCTCTGTTCCATGTACCACATCAAGTGGTCAGGTTGGCTTGTCAGTCCAAAGCTGTGTTTTGGTTACACTAGATTGCCAGCTGAAAAAATGTACTGCAGAAGCTGCATTTAAAAGGATCATTTCCATCATTATGCAGTATGTGGAACACAAGAGGGGCTTCTATAAATATGAGTACATGTTCCCAGACAAAGGAAATAATATCTATGGCAAACAGACTTTATCTAGAACATCTGTCAGGCTATTTCTCCTGGTTTTAAATAATGCAAAGCATGCTCGAATTCAGGTGTGCTCCTGAAAACCCAGCCCCTCTACCACGATTTCTGTGTATGGTGAACGGGAATGTTTGCTGATGATGGACACCACTTAATCAAGCACTTTGGCTTCAGGTCAAATTTTCTATATTTTTAACTATAATTATAGCTATAATCAACCCTACTTATCTTGCTTTGTAATTTACATAGTGATTTCACATTTAGTGTCTCCTAAGCATTTAATCCTCAAAACAGCTCTGCTTGGCAGTCATGAATATTGTCCTCACAACAATGTTTTTGAGATCATCCACATGTATTGACAAAGAAAGACATCCAAGAGATGTTGTTCTTTGAGAAGAGTAGATTTCACAATCTGGTTTAATGTAGTCCTGTTTTGGTTAGTGGTGTCCAGAAAAGAGGATGAAGAAACATCTGTTAAGCAGACAGTGGATATCCCTGGGGTTCAGGGAGTTTCAGAAAAGCTTCCTCATTCTATTTTACATATGCCTAATTCTCTTTACTTTTTAAAATTTAATATTAATTTGGCACATGTAAAAAGTTTGTTTAAATGCACGTTTTATACAAGGGCAAATTTATGCAGGTGTATTATTTTAAAAAGTTAGATAGTCCCATAAAGCTGGTAATCAGACAGAAGTATTCTACCCCACCACCTCCCTCACACCCCAGGCAACTGCTTTGAACTCTTTTAGCCGTTTGATATTTATTGCTTCATTTCAAATTAAATGGTGCTATTAATGCTTAATGCTATTTGTTATTGTTCAGCTTTTTTTTTTGGGTATTACATATTGACTTCCTGCTATAGAAGATGAAGGTTTAGAAAACTTCCACGCTCACCTGCTGTCCTCCATCGGCCCACTGTGGTCACATCACAAGTCAATGTGAAATGTGCGGGTCATCCTGACTCTAGGTCTATACCACGTGCAGCCAAGTCACACCACGTGCTACACATGTGCTTACATTTCCTTTCATTACAGCTATTTCCTCCTGGTAATAGTCTCTTTTTAAGAACATTTGCTTGTTATTTTTTAAAAAACATTATCAATCGCATATTTTCTAACTTTCAGCCAGAAGCCTATTCTCAAGAGATCCAAACATTTCAGGAACCCACCTGTGTTACCCTCATGACACCATCCCTGATGAATTCCCCATGCTCTTGTTCTGAGCCTGTGTGGCCTCGCTCCAGCCCTGCTCATGAGGTCATCCCACCCCAGCAACTCTTTTCACCATCATCATGTTCTCTCTGCTTTTCTTGTGGGATGGATCCCATGTTTTCTGAATCCCATGTCTTTCTCTTTCTAGATTTATTCCTCCCCTTTCATTTTAGTGAAGCACCTCTCAAGCTGCTTCCTCCAAAAGGGTGCCTAAAAGATCAGTTTTTTGAGGCCTTGAAAGTTTGATTCTTTATTCTTTTACACTTGTCAATAGTTTGGCTAAATTTAGAATTCCGGGTTGGAAACATCTTTTTCTAACTTTGGCATTGCTGTTGAGAAGTCCAGAGATATTTTGAATTCTAATCCTTTGTATATAAAATTTTATTTTCTTTACGGAAATGTTTAGGGTCTTTTCTTTGTCAGCCATGCTCTGAAATTGGCCAGTGAGAAGCCTTGGTATGGATCTGTTTTCACCTGTTTTGATGGGTGATTGTAATATAAAGACTGTCTTTCAGTTCTGGTAAACTTTACTGAGTTATGTATTTATTTAAAAAATAACACTTTCCTCTCTGTCTTTTTGTTCTTGAACTCTCATTGTTGGTTATTGGGGCTCCTGGACTGCTCTTCTAATTTCAAAGATATTTTAAAATTTAAATTCTATCTCTCTCATTTTTTGAAAGATATTTCTTTAACTATACTTTCCAACCTTCTACTGAGTTTTTCTCTTCTACTATCATATTTTTAATTCTTAAGAGCTCAGGTTTTTTTGTTCTCTGATTGTTCCTTTCTATAAAATATTGGTTTTGATTCACTGGTGGGATAACTTGTCTTGATTTCTCTGAAAACATCAATAATTTTTTTTTGGCAATTTTTATTTTCCTAGATGGGCTCTGTTTCTTCCAATTCACTTTCTTCTGTTTGTTTTGATCTGTTTCACATCAGAGCTTTTCTCCTATTGCTGGTGATCCTCGGCTGCTGTCTGCTCAAATGTAAAAGCGGAGCCCTGCACAGCTGATTGGAAGTCCTGTGCACATAGGTGGGGATTCCCAACTACGGGCTCCACCGTGGAGCGACCCCTTCAGATCGTCTCAGGAGAACTCCTGATATCAGGATCTGCCGGTCTTTTCTCTTGGCTTGGTCAAATCGCCCAGACAAGAATCTTCTCATTTCCTTTGGGAGGAATGTTTAGTGGCCCACGAGTGTAGTGGTAAAGGGGATCGAGGGCCCAATATTCGGCATGGAGATTTCACATGATTCCCTGTTTGTAGTACGGACCCCTGACCTCCCGTGGGTTCCTCTACTTGAATCTCCAGAGAGCATATCTCTGTCTTCTGCCAGGGTGAGGAGGATGCAGCTCTCTGGGAGTATATCTCCTTCCGCAGACTTTCACCCAATTCTTCTATTTTTAGACCCCACGAGGCTCCCACTCTCTGAAATTTGAGTCTTCATGAGTTTTACTGTTTTGCTTCTGGGCACCCCCATGGCCAGGTGAGATTTATCTTTCTCAGGTGTGCTTAGGTCAGTGAGTTTGTTGTTTGTTAGTTCTGCTTCGTCTGTTCTCTCTCCCCCTGAATTTTGTTGCTGCCATCTACTCGCCCATCCTCTATCCCTCGTTTCAACACCTCTCATTTCCTCTCCCACCTCTTAAAAAAAAAAATCATTTAAAAAGGGTTTGAGGAGGGAACAGTGATAAATACTCTTGTTCAATCTTCCAGGTTTAAAAAATCATTTAAAAAGGGTTTGAGGAGGGAACAGTGATAAATACTCTTGTTCAATCTTCCGGGTTTAACATGAAATCCCCTATAATTCATGATCAGAAAAAAAAAATCAAGTGTTTTTTTTTTTTTTGATTTGGGTAGAGAAAACTGTATTTTAAAATTCCTTTATTTTAATTACTCTGTGACTTGTCTTTATTGTGTGGGTGCACTGTTCACCAGGAATTGGTAAAATCCAAGCAGACAGTGGTTTTAATATGATGTAATGAGAAACAAACAGCTTGGAGAAGGACCTCTAGCTCGGTACTTTTCAAGTGAGGTCCAATTTATTAGTAGGTTGTGAAATCAATTCATTGGATTATGGCCAGTTTTGATTATTTAATTAATGAAATTAAATAGGCTAGAACAAAGTGGAGTAAAACAGAAAATACCAAGATGTGTTGCACATGCTAAGGGTAAGAATTATTTTATGAAAATTGCTTAATATCCA
>NW_007734288.1:3525-11773 GCF_000696425.1 Galeopterus variegatus | reverse complement strand
TTTTTTTTTTTTTTGATTTGGGTAGAGAAAACTGTATTTTAAAATTCCTTTATTTTAATTACTCTGTGACTTGTCTTTATTGTGTGGGTGCACTGTTCACCAGGAATTGGTAAAATCCAAGCAGACAGTGGTTTTAATTTGATGTAATGAGAAACAAACAGCTTGGAGAAGGACCTCTAGCTCGGTACTTTTCAAGTGAGGTCCAATTTATTAGTAGGTTGTGAAATCAATTCATTGGATTATGGCCAGTTTTGATTATTTAATTAATGAAATTAAATAGGCTAGAACAAAGTGGAGTAAAACAGAAAATACCAAGATGTGTTGCACATGCTAAGGGTAAGAATTATTTTATGAAAATTGCTTAATATCCATATTAAAAGTATATGTGTATTGGGTTGTGATGCAATTCTCGTTTCTTACTGCATATGTCCAAGAAATTTTGAAAGTCATGCTTTTGCCAAAAAGTATTGAATCTAGTTAGAGAATCGTTGATGTTCACCTTCCCAACCTATTGACTAAGTCAAATTTAATTTAGTGGTTATAGTCTTGCCCTAATCTGATGTACCCTTGCAAAATCTCTATGTATTGATGGAGAAAATAAATGGCTCGTCACCTTCCCAACCTATTGACTAAGTCAAATTTAATTTAGTGGTTATAGTCTTGCCCTAATCCGATGTACCCTTGCAAAATCTCTATGTATTGATGGAGAAAATAAATGGCTCGTTGTCCACTTGAATTTTCCACCTTCTATCCTATTCCAATCCCCCACGATACCATCCGAGGAAGACCACCACTTGCCTGTAGCTGTTGAGAATTCAGTCTCATATCATCTGTCTCATGAATTTTGATTGTCAACTAGGCCAAACCCCATGAATTTCAAACTAGAGTTTGTCTAAGGACAAGCATGACTGCCAATAGAATTGTGGCCTTCAAATCTCAGTGAATCTCAGGGTAGTCTTACTTTGCCATGTTGGAGGGAGGTTTCGTTCATTGAAATCTTGAGATGGTAGGCCTACTCTAGGAGAAAAGTATATTTGTAATTTTTTTATTGCAGCAAATTGTATTTTCTAAAAATGGCTGCCACACTGGGAGGAAGAAATAATAAGTTATTGCTTAGTGGGTACACAGTTTATGTTTAGGATGACAAAAATGTTTTGGGTATAGAGGTGGTGGTCAACAGCATTGTGAATGTGATTAATTCCATACAATTATATGTTTCAAAATGCTTAAAATGGCAAACCTTATCTTAAATATATTTTACCACAATAAAAAATAGATTAATAAAATGAAAAAAAGTGACTGCAACAACATTTTCCATCTCACGTGCTCTTCCAGAAGCACGTGCTCCCATCAAGAGATGGCATCTTTGTCCCCTCAGATGGGCCTTTGTGATGGCCTCAATGAATTGAGTGTAGTGAAAGTGATGCTGTGTAACTTCCAAGGCTAGGTCATAAAAGGTTATACAATTTCTGCCTGGCACACTGTCTCAGAATCCTTGCCATTGGAACCCAGATACCATGTGGTAAAGAAGCTCATCCCACATAAAGAGGCCCCCGTGGAGGGGAACCAAGGATCTCAGCCCTTGGCCCAGCTGAGATCTCAGCTGACAGCCATGTTAGGGAGCCAATGTGGAAGCCCATGCTCTGGCACTCCACTGGGTGGCCCCAGCTGATGTTGCATGCAGCAGAGATGAGCCATCCCCACAGAGCCTGCCCCAAATGCAAATTTGTGAGCAAAATAAATGATCATTGTTGTTTTGAACCATGAAGTATTGCAGTTGTTTTATAACAGAACAATTGTATTAGTCCATTTCTGTTACTTATAACAAAATTCCTGGAACTGGGTAATTTATAAAGAAAATGAAATTTCTTGCTTGCAGTTTTAGAGGCAGGCAAGTCCAAAGTTCAGGGAACACATTTGGTGAAGGCTTTGGTGGTGGCAACAGTGACCTAAGGATCTCAAATGGCAGAAAATGGCAGAGCAGAGAGAGAAAACTCTCTTTAAATGTCCTCAGAACCACGCCCCTGACCACTGTTATTAACCCATTCACTATGGCATGGTCTTACAATCTACTCACCTCCTAAAGGCCCCACCTTTCAATTACCATAATAGGATTTCCCACCCTCAACAGTTACAGTCAGAATTGTGTCTAATATATAGACTTTAGAGACACAATTCAATCAATCTGCAGCAACAATAGCGTAGAATAGGATAGAGTAGGACAGCATTCAAGTAGGATAGTGTAGCAATAGGCTAGAGTACACAAGCCACCTACAATATCCACTCTCATGCTTCCTTTTTCATTAATAGAATTTCCAGAACGATGTGCCCATCTAGAAAACTACATTTTCCAAACTACCTCCTGGAGAAAGTTGGCCAATGAGACATATGTAGAAGTTGCTGGGTGGGACTTCTGGGAAAAATCTTTAAAGGGATTATTCATCTGTAAGCGGCCTTTCCCCTCTTGCCCTTTTCTCCTTCTCCTGGTCTTAAACTTGGATATGATGGGCTTCAGTAGTCATCTTGTGGCCATGAGATGACTTGAAGTTGGAAGCCGTGGACCATGGGTGGCAGGACAAAAAGAGCAAGAGCTGGGACTGATAGAGCCATCAAACCAGCCCTGGCATCTCTCCAAACTGTGATGTGATAGAAAACAAACTGCAAATCTCTTTGAACTACTATTATTTTGGGTCTCAGACCACCAGCCCAATGTAAACCTGAGCAATATAGATGGTACTAACTGAAGCCATCGGAGCGGAGGTCACTTTAAGAGTTCTACTGAATATTAGGTAACACTGACTCCATGAGATGTAATGTCCTCAGACATATAAGATTACCTACTTGACTCTGCCCCAGGTATTGTTGTACACGTGTTATCTCATTTCATAATGAAACAGCCCTGAGATTTATTAAAAACAGCATATTTATCTCCCATTTTATCTAAAGGCAACTGAGAACCAAAGAGATTTGGAGAATTGACTCAAAAATCACAAAACTAAGTGACAGAGTTGGCTCCAATTTTGTCACTCTGTCAGAAGTTATGACTTGTAACTGGGGAGTGAATAGTATAGCATTTAAGGATGAAGGATTTGGGCTCATAGAGTCGGGTTCAAGTCTGCCACACGATAGTGCACATCATAGGCAAGTCACAAATGTTTTTGGTCTCCTCGGTGATGGGGAGGCTAACAAATATCTGCCTTTTAGGGATGCCATGAGGATTAAATGGGGCAATGCTGGTGTGGAAGATTGTGTTTTCCAAAAATGGCCACAACAATATCTCCAGTCCCTATGGTTGTCTTACAATGTAATTTTGATATGCTTGTCATCAAGAGATGAGCTCTATGTTCCATCCTCTTGAATCTGGGCTCAAGTGTATGGTGGAAATGATACTATGGGACATCTAAGGTTGGGTCATAAAAGGTGACACAGTTTCTACTTGATCCTCTTGTCATGTTTGGTTTTAGAAGCAGCCACCATATTGTGAGGAAGCCCAAGCAGCTCATGGAGAGGCCCACATCGGGAGGTCCTTCAACCCTGATTGAGCCCTCAGCCTGCACCAACCCACCAGCCATGGGTCTGAAGAATTCTGGAAAGAAATCCCTGGATTCCATTTGAGCTGCTCCAGATGATAACAGATGAAGCAATGATGACATTCCCCAGTGCGGCAGGATGAACTTTCAGATTCATGAGCTGAATAAATGATGCTTTTTAAAAGCCACTAAATTCTGGAGTGGTTTATTTATGTAACAGTAGATAACAGAACAGATGTACAGCATAGTGTCTGGCACTTAGTAGTACTTAATGCAAGTTAATAGTGATTATTATTATAAGTGTTATTTTTATTGTTTAAACTGTATTCTTTTTTTTTGACCACAGATAAAGATGTTTGGCAACTGGCCACAAGTGGTCAAGAGAAACCTGTTTGGAGATTTCTCTACAAACACTTAGTGGAAAATGCATGATTCTAATGCATCACTAAAGTTTATTGCCTATGGGATTATATAACCAGAACGGATTTTATGTAGTTGTTTTATCTATTTCTCGTCTTTATATTGATAAACAGCCAAGCCACCCAAACATAATATTTTCTCCTACTATTAGATCTTCTTAAGGGGAGAGGCTGCAACTTATTCATCTGGGTTTAGAGAAGTGCCTAAAAAGCTCCCATAACCCCATGGGGAGAACTGAAGGTTAGGTCTGAATTGTTGGTTGAATTGTTGGTTCAGTAAAGTACCCTAAACCAGTCCAGGGGAACCACAAACATATCCAAAATGAGGATCAAGATAGTATGGACTACATCATGGGATTCTGAGGACAGTGATAATCAGACCCCAGGGCTTTGGTCACCATCCCCTTTTTTGAATGAAGCAAATTCCTTTCATGATAAACTTTGATAAGCTTGTAGACAGCTATTTTTTCTTTCTCTGGGCTGGCTGATCAAACTCAACTTTCGTAGTTGCTCTTTGCCAAATCTCCTCATTTTTTTTTTCTCATACACTGTTTTAGTCCAATTTTGTTGCTAATAACAGAATACCTAAGACTGGGTTATTTATAAAGAAAATAAATTTATTTCTTATAGTTCTTAAAGGCTGGGAAGTCCAAGACTGAGGGGGCTTATCTGGTGAGGGCCTTCTTGCTGGAGAGGACTCTGCAGAATCCTGAGGTGGCTCAGGGCATCACACGGTGAGGGGGCTGAGCACGCTGGCTCAGGTCTTTACTTTTCCTCTTATAAAGCCACTAATGCCCCACTCTCATGACCTCATCTAATCCTAATTACCTCCCAATGGTCCCACCTCTCAAATGCCATAGTTGAATTTTCTACCCTCTTAACACTGTTACAATGGGGATTAAGTTTGACATGAGTTTCAGAGAGGACAAACACTCAAATATAGCACACACTTTAAAGTGGGAAGACTGAATCTTGACACAATACCAGAGATCAACAAAGGCTGCTTAAAACAAATGACTGATCCTTGACCCCCATATTTCATACTCCCACAAGTGCTCCCAAAGGCGTCATCCTCAGATATTACATTTCTGACTTATACTGAGTTTAGGGTCCACTATGACTCCCAGCTTTTTCTACCCCCTGTTATCTGTGTTCTTTTTTTATTTCCCTCTCAATCATTATTGCAGTATAGTGTAGCCAACCCCAACTGATACACTTGGCTTACAAGGCCCTCTCTGATATCCTTCCTGCCTACTTTTCAGGTTCATTTTGTATCATCCTCTCTCTTGTTCATCATGTTCTAGGTATATCGGCCTTTGTTCAGTTTTTAATTTTTAAATTACTATTCATTTTTATGGACACATAATAATTGCACGTATCTATGGGGTACAATATTATATTTGGATACAGGTATGCAATGTGTAATGATCAAATTAGGGTCATTGGATATTTATCACCTCAAACATTTGTTATTTCTTTCTGTTGGGGACATACAAAATCCTCTCTTTCAGCTATTTGAAATTATACAATATATTGTTGTTAACTATATAGTCACTGTACAGTGCTATAGAACACTAGAACTTATTCCTTCTATCTAACGAGTTTGTATTCATTGCCCAACCTCTTCTCACCCTCCCTTCCCCTTCCCTCTCCAGTCTCTTGTAAGTGTCCTTCTACTCTACTACTATGTGATCCACCTTCCTAGCTTCCACATATGAGCGAGAACATGCGGTATTTCTCTCTCTGTTCCTGGCTTATTTTGCTTAACATAATGTCCTCCAGGCTCATCCATGTTGCTGCAAATGACAGGATGATGTCATTCTTTTTATAGCCAAATAGTATTCCAATGTGTATCTATACCACATTTTCTTTATTCATTCATCTGTTGTGATGAATCACTTAAGATGATTCTACCTCTTGGCTACTGTGACTAGCGCTGCAGTACACAAGGGGTGCAGATGTCTCTTTGACATACTAATTTCATTTTCTTTGGATATATACCCCATAGTGGGATGGCTGGATCACATGGTAGTTTTTTTTTATTGAAACATAATTGGTTATACATATTTGTGGGGTACAGAGTTGAATATCAATACATGTGTACAATGTGTGATGATCAAATCAGGATAATTAGTATATTCATCATTCCAAAACATAATCAATCTCTTTGACCCTTTACTAATTTCTTGTTAAACTCCCTTCCACCTCTCCCTTTCCCCACCTCTGGTAACAGCAGTTCTATTCTCTCCTTTTGAAAGTTCAACATATTACTATGACTCTTCTCTCTTTCTTTTGTTTTCATTTGTTTGTTTATTGTTTTAGCTCCCACTTATGAATGCGGACATGTGGTATTTCTCTTTCTATACCCAACTTACTTCACTAAATATAATATTGGCCAAACTCATCCATTTTACTGAGAATAGCAGACTTTCATTCTTTTTTATGGCTGAGTAGTATTCCACTGTGTAAATATACCACATTTTCCTTATTCAATCATCCATTGATGCACATTTAGGCTGGTTCCATATCTTGACTGTTATAAGTAGAGCTGCGATAAACATAGGAGTGCACGTATCCCTTCAACATGATGATTTCCATTCCTTTGGGTATATACCCAGTCATTGGATTACTGGATCATATGGCAGTCCTATCTGTAGTGGTTTGAGGAAACTCAATGCTGTTTTCCACAATGGCTGCACTAATTTACAGTCCCACCAACAGTACAGAAACATTCCTCTTTCTCCACATCCTCGCCAGCATTTGTTACTTTCTGTATTTTTGATAACTGCCAGGCTAACTGGGGTGAGATGATGTCTGAATTTGGTTTTGATTTGCACTTTCCTGATGCTTAGTGATGTTGAGCATTTCTTCATGTGTCTGTTGGCCATTTGTAAATCTTCCTTTGATGAATGTCTATTCAGCTCCCTTGCCCATTTTTTTAATTGGATTTTTAAAAATTGTTAAGTTGTTTGAGTTCTTTGTATATTCTGGACATTACTACCTTGTAGAATGTATATTTTGCAAATATTTTTTCCCATCCTGTAGGTTGTCTTTTCACTCGGTTGATTGTTTCCTTTTCTGTGTAGAAGCTTTTTAGTTTGATATAATTCCATTTGTTTATTTTTTCACTGGTGCCTGTACTTTTATGGTTTTATTCATAAAGTCCCAGTCCTACATCTCCTGAAGTGTTCCCTCTATGTTTTCTTCTAGGAGTTTTATAGTTTCAAGTCTTATATGTAAGTCTTTAATCTATTTTGAGTTGATTTTGATATATGGTGAGAGATATGGGTCTAGTTTCATTCTTCTACATATGGATGTCCAGTTTTCCCAGCACTATTTATTGAAGAGGTTCTCCTTTTTCCATTGTATGTTCTTAGTGCCTTTGTTAAAGATCAGATGGCTGTAAGTGTGTGGGCTGCTTTCTAGGTTCTTTATTCTGTGCCGTTGGTCCATGTGGCTATTTTTATTCCAGTACCATGCTGTTTTGGTTACTACAGGTTTGTAGTATAGCTTGAAGTCAGGCAGTGTAATACCTCTGGCTTTATTTTATTTTATATTTTGCTCAGGATTGGTTTGGCTGTTTGGGGTCTTTCATTCCATGTGAATGTTAGGATTGTTTTTTCTATTTCTGTGAAGAATGTCATTGGATTTTTAATGGGGATTGCATTGACTCTGTAGATCACTTTGGGTAGTATGGACATTTTCACAATGTTAATTCTTCCAATCCATGAGCATGGAATGCCTTTCCATCACTTAGTGTCCTTAATTTCTTTCAGCAGTGATTTGTAGTTCTTGTTGTAGAGATCTTTCACCTCCTTGGTTTAATTTATTCCTAGGTATTTAATTTTTTTTGGTGACTATAGTAAATGGGCTTGTTTTCTTGGTTTCTTTTTCTGCTAATTCATTGTTGGAGTATCAAAATGCTACTGATTTTCGCATGCATGGCAGCCATGGTTATTGTGTTGTCTGTGGTGGGCCACCCACATGGAGGCGATATTTTTGGCATGCTGTTAGGTGCCAGTGGTTTGCCTGATTGTGGGAAAGGGGTCTATTGCCCTTCTCCATGCTTCAGGTCCCTGAGTGGGCCCTGAGGCACTGGCACAGTGTGCCTGCCTGTGGGAGGGGGGGTCCAGTCCCCTACTCCATGTCTTATGTCCCCAGGTGGGCCCCGAGGGACTGGTGCTGTGTGCCAGGTTGTGAGAGGGAAGTCTGGTCCCCAGCTCCAAGCCTTGGGTCTGCAGGTGGGCCCTGAGGCTTTAGTGTGGTATGTCTGGCTGTGAGATTGGGGTCCAGTCCCCT
>NW_007734288.1:0-2202 GCF_000696425.1 Galeopterus variegatus | reverse complement strand
CAGGTGGGCCCTGAGGCTTTAGTGTGGTATGTCTGGCTGTGAGATTGGGGTCCAGTCCCCTTCTCCATGCCTTGGGTCCCTGGTGGGCCCTGAGGTGCTGGCTCAGTGTGCCAGGTTGTGGGATGGGGGTCTAGTCCCCAGATCCATGCCTCAGGTCCCCAGGTGGCCCCCAAGGTGCTGGCAGTGTGTCTGGTTGTGGGAGGGGGCTCTGGTTCCCAGCTCCATATCTCAGGTCCCCAGGTGGGCCCTGAGGTACCGGCACAGAATGCCAGATTGTGGGAAGGGTTTCCAGTCCCTTTCTCCAATCCTTGGGCCCTGGGTGGTCCTGGAGGTGCTGGCACACTGTGCCTAGTTGTGGAAGGGGGGTCTGGTACCTGGCTTCATGTCTCACATCCTGAGGAGCTGGTGATGTCTCTGAGCCGTAACTAATTCTTTTGTCCTTTGCTTTCTTCT
The DNA here is from genome assembly GCF_000696425.1 of Galeopterus variegatus. Lineage (NCBI taxonomy): Eukaryota > Metazoa > Chordata > Mammalia > Dermoptera > Cynocephalidae > Galeopterus > Galeopterus variegatus. The sequence continues at coordinate 1,749 of NW_007734288.1, read as the reverse complement.
GAAGTGGGGGAACTTCCTGTGGGGTCCAGTACTTGAGCTCTGTGGTTGAGCTAAATTGTTGCTTTGCTGCTGCTTCCCTAGGGAAGGCTTTTTGTGCAGCACAGGTTATAATGGTTGACTTTATTTGTACTTCTGGCTCTCCAGATACTCGGTGGACCTGGGTTGTGTAGTATCTCTGACCTGAGCCTGAGTCTTTTCATCGAACTGCCCCCATGCAATTCTATATTCCTGACCAGTCTCCTCTGAGTGGTCCTGTGCTGATTGGGGTGCAGATCAGCTGTCCTTGCTGTGCCCTAGTGTTCTCCTGGTGTACCCGCCTCTCCCACTGCCCATGCTGCAAACACTTCCAATGGGACAGGCCATACGCCAGTCCCTTGTGATGACTCCCTGGCCTCTGAGTGGCTCTATTTTTTCAGTTGTTCTGGCTCCTCACTCCTATGTGGGTCCATGGGAACCCTATTAGTGGTTTTGCTGGCCTGGGGGCCCTCTTTTCCCCCGCTGCCTCCAAGCAACTCCATCTGAAGGGCACAGCTGCAGCTTTTGCCAGCTCCTGCTCTGTGTGCTCAGCAGTTCTAGTCCTAGAGCAGCTGTGGTACAAAATGGTCAGAACAGTTTTTTCTTTCTCTCATCGTGGCTTCTCCCACCTTCTTGAACTCCGTAGGTCTCTCCTCCTCTTCCCCTGAGCTCTAGTGGTCCCAGCTTGGCTGTTGTTGCTTTTTTATATAGTTGTAAATTGATTTCTGGGAGAAAGTGATGCTGGGGACCTTCGATTCTGCCATCTTGACTGGAAGCCTGAGAGTCTTTATCATGAAGGGATGTTGAGTTTTGTCAAATGCCTTTTCTGTGACTGTTGAGATAGTTATATGTTTTTTGTTCTTGATTTTGTTTATGTGCTATATCACATTTATTGTGAATGTTGAACCATCCTTGCATCCCTGAGATAAATCCAACTTGACCATGATATATAATCTTTTTGATGTGTTGCTGTACTCTGTTTATTAATATTTTGTTGAGGATTTTTGTGTCTACATTCATGAAGGACATTGGCGTGTAATTTTCTTTTTTTTTCTTGTATCTTTATCTGATTTTGGTATCAGGGTGACACTGGCCTCATAGAATGAGTTTGGGAGAATGTTTTCTTTTTCAAGTTTTTGGAAAAGTTTGATGAGAATTGGTATAAGTTCCTCTTTAAAGGATTGGTAGACTTCATCAGAAAGTCATCTGGTCCTGGGTGTTTCTTTGTTGGGAGACTGCTGATTACTGCTTCAATCTCATTGGTCATTATTGGTCTTTTCAGATTTTCTATTTCTTCTTGGTTCAGTCTTGTAGTTCGTATGTGTCCCAAAATTTATCCACTTCCTCCAGGTTTTCAAATTTGTTGGTGTACAGTTGTTCATAATAATCCCTAATGATTCTTTGTATTTCTGTGGTATCAGTTGTAATGTCTCCTTTTTCATTTCTGATTTTTGTTATTTGGGTCTTCTCTCTTCTTGTTTTAGTTAGCCTAGCTAATGGTTTGCCTATTTTGTTTGTATTCTCAAAAAACCAACTTTTTGTTTCATTGATCTTTTGTATCATTTTTTGGGTCTCTATTTCATTAATTCTGCTCTAACCTTAATTATTTCTTCTTGTCTACTATCTACTAATTTTGGGTTTGGATTGTTCTTGTTTTCTAGTTCTTTGAGGTATAATGTTAGGTTGTTTATGTGAATTCTTTCTATTCTTTTAATGTATGCATTAATTGCAATA
>NW_007734287.1:94071-95673 GCF_000696425.1 Galeopterus variegatus | reverse complement strand
ATAACTAACTACATTGTATATTGACAAAATAAAAATAAAAAAAAATAGGTGGATATTAAAAAAGAAGAAAGAAAATTTTTTTTTTTAAAAAGTGCTAACCTTTGAATAACAGAGTCCTAGATGTCATATTGAAATAAAAAATACAGTATTATAATATATATTGATATTGAAGGGCTCAATAATGTAAAAATAAAGGCAAAAATAATGCATCTGGTAGTTCAGTGGTTCTCAAAGTGTGGCACAATGGCCAAGAGCATCAGCAGCTTGGAAACTTGTTAGAAAAGCAGAATTTTTAGTTCCAACCCAAATCAACTGAATTTGAAAGTCTAGGATTGGGGCCCAGCAATCTGTATTTCAAGAAGCCTTTGGATAGTTCTATATGAGAATCACTGGTAAAGTTACATCATTAAAGTACCTAAAAGTAAAATAGATCAGGGATTCACTTAAAGGAACAACAAAAAAGAACTTTGGAGTGGACTGCTGATTCCAAGCTGATATATTTCTAAAGATTATCACTAGCCTGGATGTTTTTGTTAAATAAATTCTTTGTCCAACATATTGGATTTATTGTGGAAAAAGAACTTTCCAAATAAACAGAAGTGATTTCAGGATGTTTTTCCTGATAGATCTCCGGTTTCAGATCTTCCAAAATTGTTAAGGTGATCCAGATAGATATGTAAAATACCTAACCATTGACCTTTCTAAATCAACAGTCCTGAAAGTGAAGGGATCAGGAATCTAGAGCATGTGGGCTGTGTTTGGTGGGATAATTCTAATGGAATTATTAAAGGGTGACTGTGTGTTCCTTAATGAAGTTGGGGATGTGGAAAAATATATTTACAATCCATGATTCCTGATATCAAATTGCTTACCATTTTTGTTACCTAAGGAAAATCTTGGAAAAGATGTATTTTACTAGCAGGTGTTTGCATACATATAAATTATCTGAGCTCTCATTTTGTGCTAACAGCCTCTAAAAATCAGAGTTCAAATAATTCAATTATCCAAACTTATTACTTCAAATGCACGTTTTTTGAAATGGCATTTAAAGACATCAAATATAGGAGTGAAAAAAATGAATTTAGCATCAAGGTATAAAACAAGCTATACTGTTTTACTAAAAACAGGAGATAATTAGGTGATCTAGAAGAGGAAATAAAATGTCAAAATTGCTAAAGCAGCAGTGAACATTTTTTCAAAAGTGGGAAGTAAAACATCACTACAGTGCACAAGTAATTAGAAAAGACTTGTAAGGACAATGCAGCTTAAGCAGAAAATTAGGTATAATTATTTGGGAATAAATTGGAATACAAATGTAGTCAAACACATCTGGAAAATAAAAATAGTTAATTTTTATTAGTCATGAATGAAAAAGTGATGCTGGAACTAAAATAGAAAATCTCATAATGAATTTATTAAAATTCTGATAATGTTTAGAAATAATTATTTGGAACTGGGCCAGCCTAAATTTGGAACCTTATGTAACCTAAACTAGAAATGGTAAATTTCTGTGAAATACGTATTCAAGTGGTCAGGCCTGACTATTTTTTTTTTTTTTTTTGTCTTTTTCCGTGTCCGGCAACGGATCGCAACCCTCAGTGT
>NW_007734287.1:80246-93276 GCF_000696425.1 Galeopterus variegatus | reverse complement strand
TGGGATCCAAACCCTCGGCGGGAGCGCCACCGCGCTTCCCAAGCGGCGCACTAGCGCAGTGAGCCACCAGGCCGGCCCAAAGGCCTGACTACTTTTGTTCTAGTGAATTAATGAAAAACTTCAAAGTCAAAGCAAGATTCCCTAACTATTTCAGGGAAAGCAGGAATACTGAGAGAGTATCTTGATGGAGACAAGAAAGTAAGGCTTTTATTTAAAGTTAGCTACAACAAATTTCTACAAATAAAATATCCATGGTATTAATTATAGATTTGTGATTAGTATTATTTACATGTTTCAATTTACAACATGGGAATTATTTACATGTTTTAATTTACAACATGGGAAAATACAATTTGCAACATAGAAAAATATTTGTACGGGATAAATGTTTTGCCTTTAATCAATTATCTTTAATCTATAAATAAACTATAGAATTAAAAATAAATTATTGACAAATTGAGTGAAAAATCCATATAAAAATGTTAACGTAAGAAAAGCCAGGATGTATAACTGGTTATGACAACATAGTAAAATAAGACAACTTCAAAATTCTTTCAGTACAAATGTGTAGAAATGTTGGACAACATATAGTCCAAAATACATTTTAATACTTGTTAATCTTAGAAAGAAAAAAAAGGAACACAATATCTAGATGCAAGAAAAAAAGAAAAGAATCGGCAAATTGAAAACCAGAGCAAAAGCACATGAGTTGATGCTTCAGTAGCTTGTTGGGAGGTAGAAAAGGGGAAATATTGTCCTAGCAACCAAATAGCTTTGATATTACTGCCTACATGAGGACAAAACCCTGGAGCAATGTAGGAGGGAAATCAAAGCAAAGATCCCTATATAAAAGATCTCTGAAGGGCTGCATATTGCATGAAATGTTGTGTTAGAAAAAATAAAATACCTGTAGGTACAGAAAGATGACAAAGAGTTTTCAATTTCTGCCTGAGTTTTGAGGGAAACAAAAAGGTCCCCTAGACTGTGATTTTAAAATAAAAAGTGGTCTCAAATAATTGACACATGTGGGCAATTAGAAGAACCAAATATAAAACTGCTTTGGAAGACATGGTCTCACTCCAGGTTAAACAGGAAACCACAGTTAAATTCCCATTAAAGATGACATAGTCCAAAATCACAGAACACATGTGCAAATAATTTACTGTGATTAAGTGTCAGTCAATAGTCAACAAGAGAACTGAAGTGCCAAAAGAGTCACATACCTATAAAATAAGTATATTTATTTAAATTATATTTATTTAAATATAAAGCCCCTATTTAAATAAAAGAGTAGCAGTATTTAAAGTGAAATATAATCATAAATATAGAAATTTAAAACAAAAGAGAAGTCAATGTAAGTAAATGCAGGCAAGTTTTAAAATAGATATTATGTGACTTATAATATACATAAGTTATTTTCTTATTGGTCTCATCTCCTATTTAAATAAAGTGCTGGAGGAAAGAGCAAACATCCGAATGAAAAAGAAATTTCTCATACCAGAGACTGAATAACTGGTACTGTAGCAATGAGTAATGAAATCTGTTCAATTTCTCCTTTTTTTTTTCACCATAATTCACGGAATTTTATTTTAGTAGAAAAAAACACTAAAATGTTTAAAATTGTGATTCGATTTTCATTCTAAACTAGAATAAGTTTAATTTACAATGTAACCAAAATATTATATGCTTGAAAACCATAGTTTTCTATATATACTTTTTAGTTCAATGTACTTTAAGTTAAAGAAGAATATATAATAATCAAGATATATTTTTGCACATTATATCTATTAAATATGGTGAAAATAGGCAGATTTTCTAAAGAACCCAATATCATTTCTAAAGTCAAAAATATATAATCAATAAAATTAAACAACTCCATAGAGGTCTTCTAGATTAGACACAAGTGAAGAGATAATTAATGAACTGAAAGACAGAGCTGAAAAACTTTCCCAGAAGGCAGTAAAAAGAGATAAGCAGGCAGTTAATGTGGCAGAGAGGTTAAGCCATGTGGCAAATGGAATAAGAAGATCTAAAATATGTCAAATACATGCAACAGTAAAAGAGATTAGAAATATATGATACGAATATGTAATATCTATTGTCAAAGTGAAATAAAGATACAGAATAGGTATGTAGCAGCATAATTTACCTAAAGTATACAACATGAATATGCAATTATGCTTATGTAGATTACCTTCAAAAGCAATGCATGAGTTACCCAAGACACTGGTGAGAGTGTTTACCTCTGAGTAGTGGGTCTGTGAATCAAGAGTAGGAAAAAAAAATTATGTTTATTATAGTTTTATTTTTATTTACCTCTACAAATTTTTTAACACAGAATTTTCATTTTTAAAAATTCACGGATGAATCATATTAAGTGAAGTAAATCAGGCACAGAAAGATAAATACTGCATGATCTCACTAATATGAGAAAACTAAAACACAAAAAAGTGGTTCTCATAGAAGTGAAGAGTGGGAGGGGAGGAGCAGTGAAGGACTAATGGGCACAAAACTATGCTATCAGCCCTAAGTGAATCACTGAGCAGTACATGCATGTATTCAGACAATACACTGTACCCCACAAATATGTGCAAGTAAATGCTAAAATTAAAAAAAAATTATGGATAAAAAATGAGGACTTAAGTAAAACGAGAAGAAGAAGATAAGGTTAAAGCCAGCAATATAATTACATAAAATAAGTATTATCTTTTTCTAGTGATAAACAACTTGGTTCCTAGCCTCCTGTTATTCATTACAAAGAGGAAAATACCATTTATATGATTCACAATTTTCAAAGACAAAAGGAGATTAGTAGCTCTAAAGAAGACCTAGCTATGTGTTGAAATGAGATAAAACCATCTCCTGTAGATACCTGAATTAAGACTCTGGAAAATGCAATTATTAAAGTTACCCATACCTCTCTGTAAGGTGGGACCTAAGAAATAGTCTCATCAGTGCCAACACTAGGGATCTAAATATACAATTCCCATGTCCTTATAATACTCATTAAGTGAATTATTGTTGAACACCTACTGTATCGCAGGCACTGAGGAAACATTGGCTGAAGTGTTCATGTTATCCCAGGCTAAAGGAAAAAGCAGACACAGAAGTCAACAATTACAGTACAATGTGATAATTGATGAGACAGAGCTATTCACAAGGTACAACAGGCTCATAGAGAAGACTGGGAGTAGCAACATAACTTGAGGAAAATGGTTTCAAAATAGGTAAAACTTCACAATATAGAAGTAGTTATTTAGACAAGTAAGATAGTTGATGGGGTGGTTCCAAGAACAGGAAACACATCTTCTCTCTCCTCTACACTCTACTCCCTAATTTGCTCACTTGCTTATCAGTGCATTTACTGATTGCTTTATTGATATTTATTTGTCAATTTTTATTAACCACTTTCTTTGTTTCTGGCTTGGTTTTAGTCATTTGGGATGCAATAGTGATGAGAGCTATCTTTCTACAAAACAAGTATCACCAGGTCACTTTTATATTTAAAAATGTATAATAGCTCTTTCTTGTCAATGGAAGTGGTCTATAAACTGAGTCACTTGCACCTCTTGGCTGTGGGAATACTTTCCAGGGGATATAAGGTCATAGGTACTTTTAATGTAATACATTTCCAGATCTTCAATTTCCATGTATATTTTCTCCTGAAATAAAATTTTCTGAGAACAATCTTGCTTTATACGGATATTCCTTTCCCAAAACTCTTTACACAATTATCCTTGTCTTCTTTTTAATAATCCATCCTGGATGGTATTTTGTACATTCCACAAGTACAAAAATCTCCAGGACCATAATCAAAGGGATATTTCGAGAATTCATAGCTTCTTAATTCCCCGATTGATTTCCCTGAGAGCAAAGAAATTTTGAAGGGGCAGTAACTTATTTTAACCAGGTAATACATTTTTGTCAAGACTTCAGTTTCTAATCCATCTGTTTATCTGTTCATCTACATATCTACCTATCTGCCTAAATACCTACTTACTTTACTCGCTCAGAAGTGTGTATGTATATGTGAATTGAAAATGAAGCCAGACTTCATCTAAGAGAAATTCTGATATGGATTATGGGTTTTAAAGAGAAGGCTGCTTTTGTCATTTAGCTTACACGAAGGAGATAAAGATATATATATTTTAAATTAGATGAGCTACTCTAAAGTTCAAAGATTTGCAAATATAACTAAAAGGTATATATAATATATAATATACCAGAAATGTATCCTTTGAAACAATTTAAAAGTATAATAAAATAGTTTAGATGTCAATTTGGAAATATACGGCAGGTATATAGTTTTTCAACAACACATTATATATTTATGTACTATATAAAGTGTGCAGTATACATATATATTACAAAGGATAGTCTTTGACAATCCATTTAGTTATACTTCAGTGAAAACATATGGTTACCACTGAAATGAAATTAAGCCTAATTTCTTTACCAAATCTCCCTTTCCCTACTTGTTACTCTCTCCTTCCTTCTCTTCTTCCCCCATACCCTATGTTCTTAGCCACATGGAATTATTTGCTGTCACAGAATACATTGTTGCCTTTATTTCACACGCTATTTTCACTGCTTTGAAAGCTTTTTTTTTTTTTTTTTTATTCCCATGTCTCTCTCAATTTTTCTCTGACATCCCATTGGTCACTTTCTCCTCTTCATTTTGTAAGGGCTCTTATGTTAGGCATTACAATGTGATTATTTGGTTATAATTATGTTTTTCTTCCTCCATGCAACTCCATGAGGTCAGGAAATGCATTTTTTTCTTTTAACACAAAGCTATAACTACCCTCACCATGCCAAATACACAATTGTAAGTAGAAAAATGAGAAAGCTACTGCAAATTCACCTCCTCGACATAGTCATTATCGACAGTTTGATGAACATCGCCTATGTTTTCATACACACATATATATGCTCATAATTATCAATGTACTCCTTCCTTTCCAGTATCTATACATTTGTTTGTTTGTTTGTTTGTTTTTACTTTATAACCTCCATACTGTTGAATAATAGTGAATTATAGGGGACTTGCTTCTGACTTGAATAGAGCTCTCTCTCATGATTCACTCTTTTAGAATATCCCTATAATTATTTCTAACTTATAATTTGTGTGTTAAAAATATTTTCTTCTATTTTTAGTTTTCTAACCCCAATACCGGAAATATTTGGATATTATCAAAAGACTTTCTGGCAAATACTCCTATGATTATATGGTTTTTCACTTTCAATCAATGATGTAAGGACCTAAAAAATTAATTTATTATTTAACTTTCTTTGCATTTATGGGATAAACTTTATTACTAATGTTGTATTATTATTTCAGTGTATGTTGAGATTATTTGCTATCATTTAATCTAATCTATAATGTTTTTCTCTATGTTTATAATTGAGCAATGACTATATCTTAATTTTCTTTTATATTTCTAGCATTTAGCAGGAGAGGTATTCAGTAAATATTTCTTGAGTAGATGTTAGCATCTGATATTTTTATTTGTATATAAGTTTATTTTTTGTATGTAAGTTTAATATATGATAACTACATTTATTTATTCTCTCATCTGTGTCTGTGTTTGTTTATTTGTTTATCCACTCATTCATTTATTCAGAAAATATTTGCTAGAAACCTGTGATATACCAAGCCCTCTACTAGGAGCTTGTTAAGCTGTAATGATGATAAAAAACAAACAGTGTTGGTTCTTGCGGAACTCTCAGTCCAGTATCTACACCACAGTAGAGATCTTAACGACCTAAAGAAGTCTGTATTTTTTTTTTTTATTGTAAGCTCCTAGGAGACAGGAGCTATGTTTATTTCCATAGAAAGTAACAAATTTTATGTATACTAAATGTACATACAAAAATGCTTTATTAGAATGCCAAATTGGCATACAGCAATTTCAATGTTTTCCTCTTGCTATACTCAACATTTTACTGTTATTACAGGACAATGTCCAATTTGATGCTTCTTAAGGAGTTTAATGAACTTGTGTACGATTCACTGGAGAGCCACACAAATGAAAGAGCTGGAAATTTATACTCAGGAAGGGAATTTAAAAGAATTTAAATGAGTCTGCTTTTAAAATGGGACACAGACCAGTTTCAAAATAATCCATCAGGACTCATTTGAAAAATAGATCAGTTCTTCTAAGTCTCTATTGAGATAGAATTATAACAAACAAATTCTCAGTTCATTGAAATTGATTTCATTTATTGCATACAGACTATAGTAACATACTGATGGCAAGGCTTGTTTAACTTTGGAATATGCTACGAAGAGAAAATGTAAAAGAAGCAAAAATGGGGTAATAATTTCATTGTCTTGAATGGCCTAATTGTCTTGGTAGGGTGATACTTACTATAGACCAAAGATGACTCAAAGTTTTCTATATTAGTCCGTTTTGTGTTGCTATAACAGAAATACCTGAGACTGGGTAATTTATAAAGAACAGGGGTTTTATTTGGCTTATGATTCTGGGACAGCTGCATCTGGCACGGGCCTCTGGCTGCTTCTACTCATGGTGGAAAGTGGCAGGCAGCCAGGGGGTACAAGCAGATCACATGGTGAGAGGAAGCAAGAGAGAGAGAGAGAGAGAGAGAGAGGAGGTGCCAGGGTCATTTAAACAACCAGCTCTCCCAGGAAATAATAGAATGAGAACTCACTGATTAATGCCCCATCCAGGGACAGCATTAATCTATTCATAAAGGGTCCCACCACCGTGACTCAAATAGCTTCTAACACTGCCACAATGGGGATCAGATCTCCACATGAATTCTGGGAGGACAATACATCCAAACTCCATCAGTTTCCATGCGCCAATAATAACATATAAAAATACTACTATTAATCTAACACCTATTGAGGACCTGTAGTTTAAGTTCTAAGTGTTTTCTGGGTATTTTCTCATTTAATAATGTTAGATACTATTATTAGTAGGGCGATCACACGTCCTGGATCAGTCTAGGTTATGCCTGTTTTGCTAGAGTAATTAGTATTATCATTCTCTACCATTCACAAAAGTATCTCTTTGCAAAATAAATTATACAATCACTCTAGTTAATATCTGTTTTTCAGCATAGAATCTAAACTGTATAGAGGTTAAATAATTTCCCAGGATTACACAAATAGTAATTGAGAAGCTGTGCATTTATGATGACATGGCTGCATATTTATGATGTGCATCAAGGACTCTGAAAATAAGGAAGAAGACATAATACCTACCCTCTGGAATTTATTGATTAAATCACATATCGCTGCATGGATATGACACATGTAATTCTAGGTACAAATAGTGAGGAAGCCAAACAACCCAGATATGAGATAAAGTTATCTTTATACTACATTTAAAATTGTGCTTAATGCATTAGCATCTATATATGAAGATTTTAATCCTCTTAGCTCTCAGAGGATACAGTTTTTCAGTAAATATTAGAAGTAAGCAATTGAGAATGTTTAAAGCTGAAGTGAAAAAGGATCTTTGACTTTAAAGAGAAATGATAGAAAGCTGACCTTGAACATGGAGAAATGGAATGTGCAGCAAAAAAGGCATCAGGAGGAAAAAGTGGAGGAGGTAACCAATAGGAGCTGGAGAAGATGAGAAAGGTCATGGGATAAAAGGAAGAAAGAAAGAGAGAGAGAGAGAAAGAAAGAAAAAGAAAGAAGGAAAAGAAAGAACAACAGTAATACACTGAACTTTCAGAAGGAAAGAACAAAACTATGGTTACTAGAGGTGGGAAAGGAGGAGAAGGGGTTAGGGAGAAATTGGGTAATGGACACAAAGAATAATTATGTTTTGTAAAGAAGAACATGCTGATAAAACTGATTTGATCATCAAATATTGTACACAAATACTGATAGTTAACTCTGCACCCCATACATATGTATAATCAATTATTTCAATAAAAAATTAAAATAAAAAACTCAGAAAAACAAAAAATAAGGTAGCTTTACCATGCAAGCTTCTTCAAGTAATACCTCCCACCTCTACCTCACCTTTTTACATAGAGGAACAGAGGTCTGCATCTCCAATGCAAAGAAACTTCTAGGAATATTATGTTTCTTTAATCATCTAAAAGCCACTTGCTATTTACCTGGCCTGCCTCTTTTTTCCCTACCTCAATCCAATGCTCTCACGAAATTAGCAATCAATAGGAACAAAAGGATGTTTTCATGAATGCATTTACTGGCATGTTCTGTGCTTGGTTCACTGTTCAGTGTTCCTGGCTTCTGAAACTGGAAAAGTATGAATTGCTATTTCCAGAAATCAAATATTTTTAGGATAGAACCTCTGTTGAAATAGGAAGCCAAACATTTTAATTTTGTTTTGCCCCTTTGTTCTCTCATTCCTTAGCACACTGGCTGAGCAGCTATTATGCTCCAGGCATCAAACCATATGCTGAGGATAGAAAATAAAAATACCATGTCTCTTTCTTCATGGAGCTCATAGCCAAGTGAGAGAAGCGTATATGTCAACATACAGATGACATCCTGTTGATTCCTATTATTTGAGATAGTTATGCTCTATAGTTGCTGTGACCAATGAATCAGCAAATACTGAACCATTGTTCCTAGAGGAAATTAGGTTCCTGTGAGCCTCTGGTCACAACATGTTTATCAACTGATCAATACATAACCTTACTTTGCATGTGTTTCTGTTTAAAACACCTTATTTTCTATTATTGTTGGTTCATTAATATGGAGCTCATGGCCAACATTACTTATAATTCATGTCTAAACAAAGCTTATCTAAATGCACATATTTTTTCCATAAGTTACACTGCTGCCTTTGCATTAGGAACACTACACAGCACTTCAACACTGCACTTGGCAGTCATTTTAAACAGAAAAATTAGCAACAAAAGGCACAATAATTTTTTTTAAATGGAATTAAATAGATGATGAAAGAGACACTAGTTTACAGTATGAGAGCTAAAAAAGAAGGCAGAGCATCGCAGTGCTTGACCTCAGCTGGGAACGTGCATATTGGATGACTCCATTTTTTTTTTTTTCCTGTGTGTGTGCCTGTGAATGACTGAGAATGTGCTATGAGCATTGATTTTGGGGTTACAAACTTGTTTTAGTGAGTAAGCTATTTAGCAGATACAGAGTTCATGAATAATGAAGGCTGATTTTATAGTAAGAACAGAGGTTAAGACTAGATGTTGTATCAACACCGAAGAGGGAAGCCTTACCCAACATCAGGAGTTCTGGGTTTCAAGTCTTCTTTGAAAAAGTCCTGTCATTTCTTGTACTGGATTTCCTCACTTTTGTAATGGAAGAAATATTTTCCTGGCCTACTTACCTTACAATATGGTTTTGAAAACACAAGTGAAAATATAAAAAACTTTGAAAAAATTTAAAATAAATGTCAGTATAAAATATTTTATATATTTTATTTACCTATCAGAAATATTCTCATTAAAAAAAAGAAAAAAAGAGAAAAACCAATGTTGTGGGTTGAATGTCCCCCCAAACTCATTGAAGCTTGAATAGTGTCCCCCAAGTTTTATGTGTTAGAAACCACTGTGACCGTTGGGAGGGTGGGAAATCCTACTGCAGTAATTGAAAGGTGGGTCCTTGAAGAGGTGATTAGATTTCAGGACATGCCATAGTGAATGGATTAATAGTGGTGGTCAGGCCCTGATTCTGAGGGCTTTGAAAGGAGAGCATGTAAGGGTCTCTCTGTCTTTGCTCCTCCATTTTTTGCCATGTGAGACCCCTGAGTCACTGTCACCACCACCAGATGTGTTCCCTGGACTTTGGACTTCACAGCTTCTGCAACTGTAAGTAACAAATTTCATTTTCTTTATAAATCACCCAGTTCAGGTATTTTGTTATAAACAACAGAAATGGACTAATACAACCAAGTTTGAAATTAAATCCATTAGCTGACACAATTGCTCACTTCCCACTTCATGCACTTTCTTCATTTGAATTTCAGCACAAAATCGTTTCCTGCTTTTCCTCTTATTTTTCTGGCAGCTCCTGAGTTTTCTTTGCTGATTTCTGCTTTTCTTTTGCCTTTGGCATCTCTTAGTGTTAGAGCTGATTAAGGCTCCTTTGTGCTCATTCATGCCTTTTCTGTTGATATTCACTCCTCCACTAAAAATCCTGAACTGCCTCCCCATTTACCCAAATCAAATATAGATCCAGGATTTGGAGAATTGAAGCTTATACAATTTGGGACTTTATTTTAAAAAATAATGTAAATTTTTATTCATAAGTGAAAATAAATGACAACAAAATCACAAATTAAAAAATCTGACACCACCACAAATATCAGAAAATCAGAAAAGTTACATATTTTTATTAACTGCCTGATACATTTTATCCTATATGTTTGGCAGTATATTCTTTTTTCTCTTCATGTGCCAACAACTTTGTACTACCATGTTTTACAGAGTAACTAAAAAGATAATTTAGTCTTTCCTCTTGGGTGGTTGAATTTTGTTTTTTATTATTAGTTTGAATTTTTTTCTTTCAGGAGTTATAGTTATTTATTGGTAGTTTCATGTAAAATTTTAAGATTGTTTCCAAGTTTGAGTAAACTTCTACAAAGTTTTTTCATAGATGAATTTTAAAACTAAGTTTCATAGAATAACTTCTAGCTGTATATATCTCAAATCTTTTGTCACCTCCTGGTGCCACAGGACACTTTTATATTAGGATGCAGTCTGCTCTTTCAAACATGATGTGCCTACTGAGTAATCACAGTGGGGGCAAAAATTCCTGGATGCAATTCTTATATGCAGAAGTGACTAGAACATATATAAATATTTGTATATCCACTAAACCCAAACTTAATGTATTGCCAACTCAACTTTCAGAGCTTCAGAAAGAGCCAATGAAAGAAGGTACCTTGAAGCCTAAGTTTTATCATCTTCATGATAAAAGGCAAAGTTCTTATCATGGCCTTCAAAGACTTAGATCATGCTCCTCCCCTCCCTAATACCTCTCTGACCTCCTGTCCTCTCTCCCTAGTCTCTCTTTGCATATACTTTGGCTACACTGGCCTTCTTGCTGTTTCTTGAACATCAGAAGGGCTTTGTTTCCTTTACTTGGAAAGCTTTTCACCAGGTATTCTCTTGGCTTGCCTTCTTTCAGTCTACCCTCCTTCAAGTTTTGGCTCAAGTTCACCATCCCATGAGACCTACACTGACCACTGTATTTAATACTACATTCTGCCTTCCACTCTGCCTTNGGTATTGCCAACTCAACTTTCAGAGCTTCAGAAAGAGCCAATGAAAGAAGGTACCTTGAAGCCTAAGTTTTATTATCTTCATGATAAAAGGCAAAGTTCTTATCATGGCCTTCAAAGACTTAGATCATGCTCCTCCCCTCCCTAATACCTCTCTGACCTCCTGTCCTCTCTCCCTAGTCTCTCTTTGCATATACTTTGGCTACACTGGCCTTCTTGCTGTTTCTTGAACATCAGAAGGGCTTTGTTTCCTTTACTTGGAAAGCTTTTCACCAGGTATTCTCTTGGCTTGCCTTCTTTCAGTCTACCCTCCTTCAAGTTTTGGCTCAAGTTCACCATCCCATGAGACCTACACTGACCACTGTATTTAATACTACATTCTGCCTTCCACTCTGCCTTCCATTCTCTGCTCTACTTTTTCTTTTATTCATAACTTCTGTCTCCTTCTAACAGAATACAGAACTGCTTAGTTATTATGTTTATTGTTTGACTCTCTTTTTTTAGAAAGTAGGCTATACAAGAGCAGGGGTCTTTGTTCTTGTTCACTAATATATTCCAAACACCTGGAATAATGCCTGGCACTACAAGAAATACTTGAATGAATGAGTATTGTTTATTGAGTATACAAAATATACGTATGTTTTAACTTTAAAAATCGTGCAACTGTAAGGGTACTTCAAAGTTTTTGGAAAGATTTGTATTATCTTTCAATTCTATTTTTGTACAAATCTTTTAAAGTACCCTTGTACATACCTTTAAAATTTAAATTTACATACTTGAAATTAAGTAAGTATTAATTTTATCTTTCAGGAATTTCCAGTTTAACTTATTAGACTTTTCCATAATTTTTGGTCAGAGGAAAAGACTGCACTTGCTAGTAAATACCACTTTTATGTTTAATTTTGTTACGTATCTTATACTGCTCATAGTTAAATGTAAGCTGGTAGAAAATTAGAATTTTTTTCACACCTGACTATTCTTTAATGTAGAAATAACTCAACCCACACAGTTCAAAGGTAAAGTTCCCTCTGTCTCCAGAAAGATCATGAAGTGAGGGAAATAAAGGTCATTACTCTAATCTTAGAGATACTGTATACATCACTGCCCACCCCTTATCCGGCCACAGCAGGACAGATTGATTTAGTCCACTGACTTAACTTTTAAAACCTCTGATCTAATTTCTTACTAAATAGCTAAGTACTGTAATGTTTTATTTCCACTGACTGCCCAAATCCTCTAATATGTACCCCCAAACTGCTGCTTTGGACACCCCATCCCTTTATAAATCTCACTCTATGTGGGTAAACTCTCACTTCACTATTTAAATTAATTTCTTAAATGTCACCCAGAATCTTCAAATTTAATTACCTTTTCTTTAGTGCTACTTGACCTGTCTATGGCATGTAGTCATTAAACCTCCATTTCTTGAAAGTATTTTTTCCTTGCCTTATGTGACTCTGTATTTTCTGATTCTTCTCCCTCTCTGGCCACCGTTTCCACTTCTTTCTTTCGTTTTTCTTTCTCCATCTCTTAAATACCCCTGTGGCCCAAGCCCCCAGAACTAGACTTTTGATTGTCTCTCTTATTTTACTTGTTACCTGCAGTCATTTATTTTCAAGTCTATAAATATCAATCTGACTAGGTAAGTCCAAAGCCCACAATCCCAGTTGTGGTCTTTCTTTTGTGTTCTTATTTATGTTCTTTTGCCATAGACAACATTAGCTAACTGTTCTGCTATTCCATCCGACAGATGGTGTCTCTACTTTCAAAGACCTATTTTCAATGTAGGAAACAAACATTAATAAATTCCTAAATTTATA
>NW_007734287.1:67907-79810 GCF_000696425.1 Galeopterus variegatus | reverse complement strand
CTACTTTCAAAGACCTATTTTCAATGTAGGAAACAAACATTAATAAATTCCTAAATTTATAGAAGTGTTATCTATATTTTGATAAGTACAACAAAAGGGGCATCCAGTGGAATCCAGCCTAGTCAAATGAGGCAGGGAAGCTTTCACTCGGGATAAAGCATCACAGAAAAAATAATACATTGTTTGTAGTAGTACATTTATTTATTCAACAAAGGTTTAGGACCCAAAATCTGAAAGACAAAGCTACTAAGATATAATTTCTTACCGTGAGATATTATTATCTAGTATGGGAGGTAGGCACTTAAACAAATAACCACAACTGTGCTCCATACTGGTTGCAACAGAACGTTAAGGAGGGAGATACCAACTCTCCTTGAGGGGTGTTTAGTAGGGCTGGTCCACCTCAGTGAAAAGCTAAATGAACTACCCATTGCAATACATAAAGTAATTGAGAAATCAGAGAGAAATAGTTGCTGGAATTCTTGAGAAGTTCTCCTTCAAATATATTCTTTTTATGAAAAGGTACCGTTGCAATGACAAAGAAATAAAAACGGAAAATTTGGAAGGCAGAGCATATAGCAGGGCCAAAGCGCATGAAAATTTAATCATTGTTCTCCTCTAACAACTACATACATGAAGTAGAGACTCGACATATTAGGCATGGCTAGTCAATTCTTAGCTTGACTTGACAACTGCAGCTGGTCAAAATAAGCAAACTGTTAGAAAGTCTAGTCAGCCAAAGTTCTGCAAATCGTCTACCAGCATTGCTGAACAGACTACACAGTACTAAACATCCTACTTTTTTATGTATGTCTGCCTTCCTCAGCAGACTGTGAGCTTCTCAAAGGACATTTCTGTGTGTTACTCACCTCTGTGATCCTCAGCCCATGACATTGCCTGGCATATTTGTTTTTGCAAAGGTAAAATTATGTGAGAAGTGGTATGAAAGAACCAGAACGATTTTTCTCCAGTGTAACTATGGCATGACCATACACATTTTTAAAAATTCTTCACTTTATATGTATTTTAATTACTTTACTTTTCATCTTCAACATGTCTCTTTCTACAGATTGAGATCATCAGAATGGATGTGGTTATCATTATAGCTACTACTTTTAGATCTGATTTAATTCAATGCTATATAGGATTTAACATTTGAAAAGATTTGAAAATTGATCTACACACATGTGTATGAAACAGAATCTTGATATATTCTTTTCTAAATGTGGCATTATATATTACGCTGTGATTTTGCAAGACAGGCACCTTACATTTTCAAGCTACTATAGGATGCTAATTAGCCAGGAAAAATTATGTTTAGATGTTTAGAACTTATAGCAAAAAATATGCTTTTGATTTACATCATGGTAGAGAAAATAATTTCAGAGTAATATATGACATTATATAGATATTTAGTATAATTTAATTCATAAGGTCATGAATATTTTTACTAAGGAAAATGTATATTTAGCATACTGTAACCTCTCCTGCTTCTCATGTGATACTACCAAATCCTTTTGAGAGCCATTTCTTCGTGACATCATTCACATATTTCATATATATTATCATGAAAAAATACTTAGAGTTCTTTATGCTCTAGATTTACATGTTGTCCAATAGACCTTTCCCAATCATAGAAATGCACTGACAATATAGTAGCCACTAGCCACATGTAGCTATTGAGTATTTGAAATGTGGCTTGTGTAACTGAGGGATTGAATCTTTAATTTTATTTAATTTTAACTAGTTTAAATTTTGATTTAAATAGCCACACATAGCTGGTGGCTTCTATATTGAACAGTGCAGTAGCATAAGTTAAATCTCCTCTCAGATTATTGACCCTTTACCCCCGAATAATATTAAATCAATTAAAAACAGTCTTTGGATAGATATAAGAAAGAACAAATACGATCAAGGGTAAAGTCTCTTGCCATTCACTAGACGTATATAATGAGAAAATTTTGATTTTCTAATTTCCAAAATACCCCTAGAATAAAGTCTCAAAATTGCAGTAAAGTATTTCTGAGCAACATGTTACTCCTCACATCCTTAACGAGAGTTTCTGCATATTTATTACATATTAGAAAATAATAACATCATGCTGAGATTTAGGGGAAGGGCAGTCAGTTTGGTTTATGTGCCTCTACAACTCAGAAAAAGTACAATTCACAATGTGTGATGGCTCTTCAGGTTGTCCAAACAGAGAAGGTTAAATTCATCATTAGTAAAACTCCTATATTGAATAACTAAAGTATAGATCTCTCTTTGGGGACAAAGTGAGGAACTATTACCTCCTGCTCTTGATTCTGTTAGCTGAATTATTAAATTGTACTTACTATTCTACTGATGGCAGCTATCTTTTTCATAATGTGATCAAGAAAAGCAATGTTAAAAGTTATAGTCTCAAAATATCTCCCCAAAACTTATCAGAATAGCTCCTCATGGGTAGTCATGATGAGTTTTGTTCTCTGGTAGGAGTTGCGCATCTAGATTGTTTGGGAACTTTGCATATGTAGATAGAACCATAGCCCCTATGTGAAGGCAGTGGGAAAAGCACTGAAACTTGGCTGGGCACCCTGTGTGGTCACAGCCAGCCTACTTGCTAAGATTAGGCATGAGCTGGGAAACAGATGGAAATAGATGTAGCTACGGGAAGTCTATGATCACAAACATCCACTGATTCTCAAAGATGGACAAGGAATAACAGAGAACATAGACAAGGAGCTGATTTGTGGTGAGGATTGATGTGAAGTAATGGAGATGGCCTAGGAGATGGGGATATCAGAGGGGTCAGGTCTGCCCAGACATGCTGGCAAGTGTTCGGCATTTGGGAAGACTATCATTAAGAAGTAGCTGACAGTGCAAGAGGAAAGTAGGATTACAGTGTTAACAGGACTGAAGAACTGAAATGATCACCTGGAGAAGGTTAGTGGAACACGGCAGGAGCCTTTTCACTGGAACTAGTGTACGAGATCAGGGCTGGACTAACGGTACCGTTGCTGTGTTGCTAAAACTGAGAGTGCTGATTTAGAGTTCTGCACCACCTTCTTGTCTAAGATAAGGTTTGCTTCTAAAGATGTGGCTTGGCTGGAACTGATAGAGAATTAATTGGCCTCAGCTGTGTTGAGACAAAGCTGGGCGTAGGCAGGGCCTGGCATGCCCCCTTCTCTAAATTCCTATCAACGTTTTTACTTACGATGTTTCTATGGAACTTTGTTGTAACTTTCTTCAAAACTTACTTAGAAAAAAAATTAATAATCCTTTTTATTATTTTATTTTCAATTCACAATTGACTAACAAAAAATTACAGAAAGAGAACAGATAATTCCCATGTACCTTTCATCCAACTTCTCCAGATGTTCACATTTTCATGTAACCACAGTATAGTTGTCAAAACGAGGAAATTAACATTGATACAGGCCTGTTACCTATCAATATAATGTATTGATTTCTGTGTATATCTTCACAATAGATGGTAAGGTGATCGAGGACAGAGACTGTATTCTATTCAGATTTGTGTCCTTATAAACAATCAGTGCTTAGTGCATATTGTATAATAAATTAAGGTTAAAGAAATGAATGAATGAATGCCACTCATTTTTCATAATATTATCTTAATTCTCTGTTACATTAGTTCTCTGACTTCATGAACTTTGGCTGTATGAGTTTGTTTCTGTTGCTTGCAACAGAAAGAAAGACCTGAAACTGGGTAATTTGTACACAAACAATATTTATTGCTTACAGTTTCAGAGGCTGGGAAGTCCAAAGTTCAGGGATCACATTTGATGAGGGCCTTTTTCAGTGGTGGTGACTCTCCACAGAGAGGAAGGGTATCACATGGCAAGAATGGCAGAAGAAAGAAAAACTAACTACCCACTCACTCCCTTTTTAAAACCATCAGAACCACACTCTTTACTCCATAAATGGATCAATCCTTTCACCAGAGCACACTCTTCACATTCCACCTTTCAATGATCATAATAGGATTTCCCACCTTCTTAACACTGTCACAGTGGGGATTAAGTTTCTAATATGTGGAACTGGGGGGGGACACAATTTATACCATAGCATTGATCTATTTGTCTTCGTACTTCTACTTCTTAGCATAGTGCTTGGTACATAATACTCTGGAAATACTTGTTCCATGAAAAGTTGTGGGTTAGAATCAAATGACAATGCATGGAAACTCGGGGCATGACACAATATAAAATGGAAAAGAATAATTACCTCTGAAACTAGGAAATAACATTAATTGTCAACTGTAACAAATGTACCAATCTGGTGGGGAATGTTGATAAAGGGCATGACACAATATAAAATGGAAAAGAATAATTACCTCTGAAAATAGGAAATAACATTAATTGTCAACTGTAACAAATGTACCAATCTGGTGGGGAATGTTGATAATGGGGAGGCTATGCATGTCTGGGGGGAACTATGGGCAGTCTCTCTACCTTCCGCTCAATTTTGCTATAAACCTAAAACTTCTATAAGAAACAAAGTCTTAAAAAATTGACAAAGGCAAAGAATTCTAGCTTGAAATATTTATTATAAATAAGTATTTTACTATATCCTGAAAATAACTCTACTATTCTGATTGTATTGAAGAGAGCTTAAGTAAAGCATGAAGATGTCGTCACTCAAAACAAAACTAAATTATAAGTTGTTCTTTTAGGGGTCATTTTCAGATAGATCAATGCCAGTTTTGCATTTGGTTTTCTATAAGAAAACCCTGGCAGCTTCTACAGCTTCTAAACCAAACCTATTCACTATTGTCAACACATATGCATCCACCATGACAAATGACAATGAAGTTAAAGAAAAAATTTGTACTGACCTTGATAAAAACTCATCACAGCAGCAGTAGACTCTTACAAGCTGATTGCTAAGGGAAGCTTCAATGCACATGGCTGCAATGATTCTGAAACCTAGAGGTGTGTTATTAGCTGCCACAGCACTGACAAACATAATAGCAATGTACTGATTCTCATCCCTGGCTTTTCCAAACTGTAGCTAGTGATTGTCAGGATTGTATTTCTAGTGACCAGGCAATTTATTTTAATCCGGAATGTATTTGGTAAAAGCAAAATAATAAAAACAAAACCAAAAAAACCCAGCATTTTATTTATTATATTGCTTTTCAAGCAAGCACTAAAGGATTCAAATAAATATTTAGGCATCTAGTGTTGAAAAGGTACCATATTATATGTTCTAAATGGTATTAATAGAAATAGGTTGTAAACTGTGAAAAAAACCCAAAGTGATTATTGGAAATCTGGCTTGGGAGTTGAGGAACTGGATTCTAAAACAGAATTTACCATTATATAGCTCTATTGATGTGGAACAAATCCATTTATGTTTCTGAGCCTCATTTTTTTCCTTATACATGAAGAGTTGGGCCAATGCTTTCTCAATTATATTTCAAATCTCACATGTCATATATTTCAAGAAAAACCTGAAAAAACTTGCCTACCTGCTTCTTACTGGGTTCCATGGTATTTTCCCTACATGGGAATGAGGGGAAAATAGGTGGAGAGATAAAGAAAAGGTGAACTGCCATTATTAACCTTTTTAATAAGTCATTTGACTAATCAAAGTTCTTTTGCATCCCTTCATCAGGTCATGGGAAAATCTAATCTGCACTTATTTTATTCCAGTGTTACTAAGAAAGGAGTCTAGTCAAGAACTGTGGCTGTAACTGAGAGTAGTGGCCTTGAAAGGGAAAATGTAGTGTGGCTACAGTCAACACTATAGACTGCCTCAGGAAGAGAATTCCATTTCTTCTATCACTTTGTCTTATTTTACCTTATGCCTTGTGTCCACCATATGGTAAGGAATCTGGATTTTTATTCTAAGTGTGATGGAGAGTTATTGATGAGTTTCAAATAGAAGAAATCTATCCTTTCATTGGTTTACAAGGTCACTCTGATGTTGGGAAACAGCATGCATCGTTATGGAATAAGTAGCTAAAATGTTATTGCACTGGGCCAGGTGAGAGGTGACAGTGGCTTAGAGTAGGATAGTTTCAGTGAGGTAAAAAGGAGAGGACTAATTCTGGGCATATTTTTAAGATACAAAATGATGTTTATTCTCAGTTTGTCCTATTGACCCCCCAAATTTTTCATCCTTCTCTGCTCTGCTTTGCAGTTAGGAGGCTGATCAGCCAGATTGCATCACCCACGCTTTCTTTCCAGGTGACTTCAAGCATATTTTTAAGATACAAAATGATGTTTATTCTCAGTTTGTCCTATTGACCCCCCAAATTTTTCATCCTTCTCTGCTCTGCTGTGCAGTTAGGAGGCTGATCAGCCAGATTGCATCACCCACGCTTTCTTTCCAGGTGACTTCAAGTTGGGTTTGGCCAGTAGGAGATGTTGTCAGGAAACTGGAAGATGCAAAGGTATTTTCTCCCCCACACTCCTGTTTTGAATAAAACTCTATTGATTTAGCTGGTAGCTACTGTCCCCAGAATCTTAGAGGATTGAACGAAGAGCACCAGCAGGGGATCTACCTGCATGGGTTCTTTTGGGGTTTCCCTGCTTTTAGAGGTTGGACTGTTGGGCACACCCTCAATGACAAAACTATGATGTGAAAGTTTATGAGTTTTTAGTACCTACAGACCCTGGATAGTACATGGCATGCCAGAAAGAGCATACACACACACAAAGGTCAGGGAGCACAGGCAGAGAGGGAAAGAGGAGATCCATGGGCCAACACCTTTATTGAGTCCAGCACATTATCTAAACAGGTTTCCTGTGAGGAGCTTTAATCAGTGGGTTCAAAACAAGCAGGCACTATTTCCAAGAGGTCATGCTGTTACTGAGAGGTAGTCACTTTAAATTCAGAGACAAGTGTCTGAATGGTCTGTTTAAAGGAAGTCATGGGGGGCTGGCCAGTTAGTTCAGCTGGTTAGAACATGGTGTTGTAACACCAAGGTCAAAGGTTCTGATCTGATCTCCATACTAGCCAGCGACCAATCAATCAATCAATCAATCAATAAACAAATTTAAAAAAAAAAAGGAAGCTGTTGGAAAGTGGAAAGTGCAGCCTGCTAGGTAGAAGACATACCTCTAGGTCTTTATCTCTGGCACCAGCTAGGGCTATTTGGGTAGTGTATAGTATTGGAAACTGTGTCAAGGGTGACTGAGATCTGCTTTTGATATGAGAAAGTTTAACATATTTAAAAAAGGATGTTGCTAAATGTGGGAGGTAAAAAAAAAGTTGAGGTTATAGAAGTAGGGAGTGAAATTGTAGTTACTAGAGGCTGGGGAGGGAAGGGTGCATAGGGAGAGCCTGGGTAATGGATACAAAATCACAGCTAGGTAGCAAAAATGAGTTTTAATGGTCTACAGTAGTGCTACACATCTACAATTAACAATCTCTTGTTACGTTGTCCATTGGCTAGAAGAGAGATCAATTGTTCTCATCACAGACATAAATTTTTGCAATGACAAATATGCTAATTACCCTGATTTGATCATCACACATTGTATATATGCATTGAAATATAACTCTGTATCCCATAAATATGTACAATTAATATGTTTCAATTTAAAAATAAGTAAATAAATAAATACATGCTGAGGCAACATATATTCATTAGCAGTCATTATAACTCCCTGCTTCAGGACTGAACCTCTGAGAGTTCCTACACATTTCCCATGACTATAATTCCTCCTGCCTGGGCTCTACTTAACCATCTCAAGTACTCCCAACTCTGATAACACTCCTTTCTCTCTTTGCAATGCACTGAATGTTTGAGTCCCCTTGAAAGTCTTTTGTTGAAATCCTAACCCACCAAGGTGATAGCATTTGGAGGTGGGGCCTTTGGGAGGTGATTAGGTAGGTCATAAAGGTGGAGCACTCATGAGTAGGATTAGTGCCCTTATAAAATGGTCCCCAGAGAGCTCTCATGCCCTCTTTCACCATGTGAGGGTAAAACATATAGCAGTCTGCAACCTGGAAGATAACCATGCTGGTATCCTGATCTCAGACTTCCAGCCTCCAGAACGATGAAAAATAAATTTCTGTTGTTTATAAGCCATACAGTCTATGTTAATTTATTATCACAGCCTAATGCAAACTGAGATATTCATTATCCTTTCAGCCACTGGGATGTTAATGGCTTCCTTCCTACTGTTGTTAGTCTCCGGCTGCCTCATTGTTTCTTCCATAATTCTGCTCACATCACCATGAGTAACTCCTTTACTGAAGCCTTTTTATTTGAACCTTTTAAGATGAAGTCTGTTTTCTCCAGAGACTCTGAATAAATGAACAACCAGGGCTTGTTGATGTGCCAGATGTGGAGAGGTGATGAAAGTAGAGTCAAGGTTGACTCTTGCATTTCAGGCTTAAGCAGTTGGGTGCGTAGATGTTGCATTTAAGGCAATGAAGGAGGTTGGGAAAGAAATGGCTCATTTGTGAAATAAAGATACCATCATACAACAGTATGCAGATTGCTAATATATGCCAAGTGAATACTGACATAAGCATAGGAGACTGATAGCTAAGGACCACAGCACCCAAGCTTATATTAAGTTTAAGAAGAATCCTGATGTGAATTTTCTACGAGTACTACACCAATTATTTCATGTGCACTTTTCTGCTTTTTTGTGTTTCATTACATTATTTTCACATGATCCTTACAATATTACAAAGAACATGGATTAAACATTTGGTGAGAAGGTCCAAAGAAAACACCAAATTTTAATTTCAATCATAAAAAGTTTAAAAAAGACATGTTTGTAGGACCTGACTTAGGGTAAGAGGAAGTATAAAATTATTGCCAAACACAAAGGCTAAGAAGAACAGGTGCATCTTTACTGAGAAGAGATTTAGTTCAATAAGAATCTAATGAATTCCTCATATCTCCAAAATAATAACAGGCAGATGTGGGGTTTTATTATTTCTAGCTAAGATATTTACTAATACTTAACTATAGTTAGGAGTTAGATCTAAGAACTCTTAGAAACATTTGTTCTATTTCCCAAGGAATATAAACATACTTACTAGGATTCCTCATCATAACATGTTACACGATTTAATAGCAAATCTCTTTCTTAGGCTAACTCCTCCTACTTGTTTTGTCTGGTTTAGTCTTTGTTGAAACAATGCTAACGGCCCTAACTTCTTTTGGAAGTTAGGTCTAGATTTCCTAACTTTCACATTCAACTAGTAGTTATTGTTGTCATGTTGTGACGATTAATAGCTACATAAATAGGGCTAAGATAATATTATAAGAGAATAGTGAAAAAATTTTGTAATAATGATACTTTAAAGAGTTAACCAACCTCCAAATATTAAAAAATGAAATTTCACATTTTAAAAGACTTCTAAGGTTTCATTACAAACTTTGCCATCTAATTAACATTCGATCAGAAGTCCAGTCTAGCTTTGAAAGCCTGGATGTTGACTGAGAGCACCGTATTATCCTGGGAAGTGATCTTGCAGATCTGGTAAATGTGTAACACTCAATTGATAGCCGTATCACAGCTACTCCTCCAACTTCTATAGTTCCACTAAGGCAAAGAACCTACACCAAGTACTCCTCACCCTGGCAATTACTGCCAAATTTAATTTCAGTAGGGTTCTGTATTTAATAGGCTACTTAGTTACCTGAGGTTATAGGTAGTTTGGGTGGAAATCACCGTAAAATATTAGCTTATGGGCCTGTGATTAAAATGTTTGTTGAGTTTTTCGTTTTATTAATAAATCTCAAGTTCTGTATACTCATCAAATGTGGTCAGTGACTACAGAATAATTTTGAGATATTTCATAACTTTAACTGGCAAGAAGTATTTGTCAAGGTAAAATTAAGGGTTTTGTTGTCGCCCTCCCCAGGCTTTATTCAAGATTTTCAAACACTAATACCAAAATACAAGTAAAATTCTGCACAAAAAATGGAATTGTTGTGGTCAGTGACTACAGAATAATTTTGAGATATTTCATAACTTTAACTGGCAAGAAGTATTTGTCAAGGTAAAATTAAGGGTTTTGTTGTCGCCCTCCCCAGGCTTTATTCAAGATTTTCAAACACTAATACCAAAATACAAGTAAAATTCTGCACAAAAAATGGAATTGTTCCAGCTCGGACTATTGCCTTCTTTTTATTTGAGGTCTCAGCTGGGTCAATAGTGGTTCTTTTGGAGAGAGCTCAAAATTTTTCCAATGCAAGTCAAGTAAGCTAAGAAAGCCAAGGCCATCAGATGCTTCACTTCTTTTTTCTACCCTTCAAATGTTGTGAATTTGCCTGGGCTTTTCTGAGATGATTAATGACAGGTGTGACTAGGAGAAGCAATTACAGGGAGTGACTAGAAGTTTAAGACTTTGGGGATAAAAGTGAATGATATGAACATGAAAGTTTTAGTGATGAAGTCAACTTCTGACAGGCACAATATGCTCATTATGGAAATTTTGAAATAGAATAAAGATCTGTAAAGTAAGTTTGAAATGGATGAACATAATTTAATCATTAACCTCTTTACTATGGAGACTAAAGGCATATACTGTGTTGAAAGCATTTGTGATTTGGAAGGTTAATTATTCATATTCCTACAATTTTATTCTATTTCATGCCTAAGCTCTTTGTTTAGTCTCACGGACTAGAGATTTTCTCTGGTATGGAGGTCATGTGGATGATTACTCGTATGGTCTATAAATTCTAAATGGAACATTCAAGTCAGGTAATTTTATACCCGTCTTTCACAGGCATCATGTTAGCTCATATGAAGAAGCCCTGAAGAGCAACAAAGAGCACTTGCAAGCATCTGTTTACTTTCTTCTTGGTTGGTCCTTTGATAGCACTGAAAATTTAAATATATTATAAACATCTGGAGGGCAAAGATCACATTTAATATACTGTATCTCAAATAGCATCTAGCTTTGGACTTCATGAATAATAGCTTTGAAATGAATGTATAGATTGAATAACTGGCAAGGTCATAGATTCCTTGGAAGAAGATTTAGGAAGGGATTGAGTGAACATATCTGAGCATAGATTGAGTTTTAATGATTTCAAAAACATTTTTTTTATCTATTTTGAATTTTCCAAGAACAGTTATTTCTCACCTATTGCTTTACTTAAATCCATAAAACTATGTGTGCCTCCATAACAATTATTTTTCTATTGATGCAGTCTAACAAGAACATAGGACATCAAACTAATTTTTTCCTTANATTATTTTTCTATTGATGCAGTCTAACAAGAACATAGGACATCAAACTAATTTTTTCCTTAGAAATAATACATATTCAGAAACAAAACAAAACGAAGGCAGGGAAGTAAGAATACTTTAACAAGAGTCTTTCTTCTAGGGAGAGTCAGATAATTCTTAGGGAGCACATTTGTTGACATTGAACTTTAGTTCTTCATGGCACATCCTACTTTATAGTTAATGTCCAGTGATAATGTTCTCATTTATCAGACTGTATGAATACTCATTGCTGGATATTTGTTATTTATGCCACCAGCATTGATCCATTCTACTTTTGGAATTAATAACTAAAATTTTCTTTGGAAATTGACACGTTTCCCACTTTTAACCCATAGGCTTCACTCCTAGCTCCAAGGGAGGAGAATGTGAATCAGGCCTGGTCAGGCAGTCTATCACATCCCAATGTCTTCAATTCTTGGGTCAAGCATGTAATCAAATCCAAGCCACTGGAACATGGTTTTGAAAATAGTTTGGGAAAATAAGAGGCTGAATCCACAATAAACCAATACTGCTGAGGCTACACAACTCACAATCCAGAGCAACTTCTGATCACATCATTTGAACCCTGTTTCTAGCTGTGCCTTTTCCATTTTGTGAACAATAATTTCTCTTATTTCTTAATCCAAGCTGAGTTGGATTTTCTATTGATTGCACCTGAAAGTGCCATGACACTGTCTTGCTCATAGACAC
>NW_007734287.1:66584-67462 GCF_000696425.1 Galeopterus variegatus | reverse complement strand
GACCTTCCAGAATTAAGCTCTATCTGTCATGCCCCTGGTGAATAGAACCTGAAGGAGGCTGCTTATAATTTTGGCTGCCTACCATGAATTCGATCTAGACAAGAAATAGCTCCTTTGCTTCAATGTTAGCAATACTCCTCCACAGGTGACGAATTTGTCCATTATCTTTAGCATAGAGGGTAGTAAGCAGTGAATTAGTGGTGGTTCCAAACAATAGTGGCTTCAGAAGTGCTAAACTGGCTAAAAGTTGTAGGCTTTCCAAAAGAGAAAACTCATGATCATTCAGCCAGAGGAGACTGAACCCATAGGAAAGGATATAGAGAAAGTGGCAGTCAACATCACCTCTCAACAGAATGCCCCATGACCATGGATCATGTGTAACCCAATAGGCAACATTTATTCTTATCCATTGTTAGATCAAGTTAAAAAGCAAAGCATGGCAAATTAAAACTTAGTTCTTATATTTTCCAGAAATCCACTAGTTTATATGTTTCTCAATCTAAAATCAAGACTCCACCCTCCAGTATTTCAACTCATAAATACTCCTTTGAGGCCTGGGACAAAAGTTGGGAATGCAGCCAGTGGGTAGCCCAGTCTTGAAGTTGTAAAATATAGCCATTGTCAGAGACTTCCAGGCATGACCTACATTTTCAGAGAACTAGAAGTTCTTTTGTCTCACGTAGGTATGTCCTGAAAGCTGAGACTGGATATGAAAGAGAGGGTATGGGGACTAGCCCATCAGTTTTAAAGCTTGGAGGAGGTTTACTGAAAGATGGAGTTTGACAAAAATCAAGTTCAAGAACAAAATCACCCAATAGAAACATCAATCTAAAGGCAAGGCAGCAAAACCAAAGCTGGGTTTGAAATGATTAAAAAGC
>NW_007734287.1:64268-66281 GCF_000696425.1 Galeopterus variegatus | reverse complement strand
GAAACATCAATCTAAAGGCAAGGCAGCAAAACCAAAGCTGGGTTTGAAATGATTAAAAAGCTCTTTGCACCAGGATGCAAAGAGCTGGTAAGGCAGAGCTAATGGAAGGCAGGTTCTTCAGGCTCTTAAATATGAGTTCAGAGAATATTTGGTAAAGAATATGAGACCCCACCCATGCTCTGGAAGCAGCTAGCAAGATTATACAACTACCTTGAGCTCTAGATAACTCTTTTTTTTTTCTATTTAGAATTAGAGTCACAGAAAAACTTTAGCTCACATATAAATATATATATATTTTAAATCCACAAGAAAAGTAGAAGAATATGAGAAGATATTATTCCTGCAAAGTGAGCCATCCAATGACTCTATGAAGGGTTAATAGTTTGAGGGTAGCACCCCCCTTGCTACTACATGTTGCTTATTTGCTAATGTTGTGATGGCTATCAGAAATATTTCATTCTTGTCGTCTGTTCAGCAGACCATGGTGAAACGAAAAAAATAATAGCAATATAGTGAGGTTGTCACAAAGCTAACTGTATTGAATTTAAAGGTGACTGCAGGATTCTGAGATTATGTTCGTCCCTCATGTTACTGTTAAAACATCTTTTCTTTTGTGGAATAATAGTGACAGGAAATAGTAGTTGCCAAAATAGCCCTTGCTGT
Source organism: Galeopterus variegatus (assembly GCF_000696425.1). Lineage (NCBI taxonomy): Eukaryota > Metazoa > Chordata > Mammalia > Dermoptera > Cynocephalidae > Galeopterus > Galeopterus variegatus. The sequence goes on along the minus strand of NW_007734287.1, from coordinate 65,618 downwards.
GCAAAATAAAAGCTGATAACTCTGTACTGATTTTCAACACCTACACAAACACATACATATGCATAAGCACACACAAAACAATACAACCACATACAAAGCAAAATCCATGTGTATCTGGAGACCTCAGTGTATCACAGGAAAAAAACAACAAAAGGCTCGAAACTGAGGATTTGAATTATTCTACGCAATGTTAGTAATAATATTTTGAAGTGCAATTGCCAGTCATCTAGAAGGTCAGAAACGATTGTATGAAACAGATTCCTCTAAATCAAGTGAAATAAATCTCCACCAATCTCCATATAATGACATAATATGTATTGAAACCGGCGTTGCATAAACAATATATTCAATTGGCAGGCTGTGAATACATTCACAAAGTTATTGATGACCTTTCATCATGATTTTCTAACTTTGTTTTGCTCTACCACTTGTGAGTTATAAGCTCATCAATAACTCATTGAAAAAATGATGTATGTAGAGTCAGTAAAAAAAATGATGTATATCTAGTCAGTCCAGTTGATAAGCAGCAACTTCTCCGTATATTACTTCTGCTATAAATTTACAGGCCATGTTGAACACCCTCTTTATAAATATTATTTCAATACCGCATAGACTGGCCTTGATTTACAAATATTTTAAAGATATAATGATTTTAGAAGACAAAATGAGCATAAAATATATTAAATATATTTATTTTCTGATACAATATAATTTTATTTTTAATTACCAAAACCATTTAGTAAGTAACATTAATCCTAAACATTCTATGTAGGTGATGTCTGAACACATGGAAGAAAAGTGAAAATAAATCAAATTTTTCCTCAGCCAGATATTTTTAATTTATGTAGATACAACCCACACACATGGTATTTGTAATGTTTGGTGATTTTATAATACAAATTAAAAGAACCTCTTGTGGTGCTTTGAAAATAGGAAAGTGCTGAAAAATGATGTGGGTATGTCAAAAGGACAGAAAAGCCAGATAAAAAAGAGTTCCCAATAGCCAAATCTGGAGCAACTTGAGCAAGATAAATGCTGAAAATAAATGCTGGTTGTAATGGATTACAACCATCAGAATAAAATAAGTATCCTCAAATCCAACTGAAATTGACAGATAGATAGATAGATAGAAAAAGGACAGTACATAAGAAGAATTTTGACTAACCAATGTAGAAAAAAAATGATGTAGACAGAAAATTTCTAGTTGTAAATCATACATCATCAAATAGTGATGATTTTGAATTATGATTTAGAATCCTCAATAGATGTTAATATTAGTGAGTAAAAGCAAAATGAGAAACAAATACTTGCCTAGTACCAAAGTATCTCATTAATTACAACAGAAAAAAA
>NW_007734287.1:62546-63339 GCF_000696425.1 Galeopterus variegatus | reverse complement strand
CCTATGTGGTAGAACCCAAATTACAAAGATAGCAAAGTGAAAGACAGTATAGTGCACGTGGGATCTACTTGCAGGTGTGGTTGACATAGTGTAAAATCAACATAGAAAGTGGTGAGAGGGAAGGTCAGAGAGTTCAACTGAGCTGGATTTTTAAGGGCTTTGGATGTTACATCAGATTGACATTTATCCTTTGGTCATAAAAATGTAATAAAATGGTTTAGAACAGATGAGCTGCATAACGACATTTGCATTTTGATACGTCATTTTACCAGTAGATTAGAGATTGAATTTGCTTGGTGCAAGATGCAAAGCAGAGAGCTGAATTACAAAGCTGATGCATGAGAGCATCTCTGTGATGATCATAAACCAAACAAGGTGAGTTATAGGAAGTACTAATAAAAGTTAGAAAATCATAAAGCAATCATATAGGCATAACAAGAGTTTGTGATTCATTGCATTGGATAAAGGGAATAAGAAAGGGAAAAGATCCAGTTTCATGCAGAAATATTAAGGAAAAATCGTTTTAAAAAGCAACAGATTTATAAAAAAAGAATGATGAGTTCAATTTTAGATATAGACTGTAACTTCCAGGAAGGAAGAATGAAGCATATTTTGTCAATAATCATATGCCTGATGACTAGCACCTTTGTGGTATTTTCCGGGTATTTAAAAATATACACATACACACACACATATTTGTTTATATATTCATATATATATATATATATATATACACACACACATAAAAATATACATGAGAATACATATATATTTGCATTTGTATAGATTTGTA
>NW_007734287.1:57881-61971 GCF_000696425.1 Galeopterus variegatus | reverse complement strand
AAAAGCAACAGATTTATAAAAAAAGAATGATGAGTTCAATTTTAGATATAGACTGTAACTTCCAGGAAGGAAGAATGAAGCATATTTTGTCAATAATCATATGCCTGATGACTAGCACCTTTGTGGTATTTTCCGGGTATTTAAAAATATACACATACACACACACATATTTGTTTATATATTCATATATATATATATATATATACACACACACATAAAAATATACATGAGAATACATATATATTTGCATTTGTATAGATTTGTACATATATATCAAACAAGGAGTAGATAATAAAGTGCATTTTCAATATTCATTTAAGATATTTACCAGTATATTCATATATAAGTCTGAAACTTGGAAGAAAGAAAGAAGCAATTTGACATGTGAATGTGAAACTTAGAGACAAGTCAGGCTAGATTTGTATTGGGAGCCATTAGCATATAGGTGGTAATTGAAATCAAAAGAGTTTTTTTTTTTCCAGAAAGCTGAAGATGTTGCACTTTTGTGTTAAAATGTTAGAGGGAAATCTCATCCTCAGAAATTAGAAGAAAGGTGAGGACAGGTGAAGATATCAAGAAATATGTGGATAGGAGAGTGGAGATCGAGTACAGCAGAATCCTGCAATAAGAAGCAAGTTTTCCTTCTGAGAGTTCTGGGGTCAGGGACTGAGTAAAGGGTTTGAGGAGAAATGTGGACATTTGTTATCAGAGAATATCTGAAAGAGAGATAAGTGAGGATAAATAAAAGAACTGACAGTACTATGAAACACAACTGCGGTTGAAGGGCAGACGTTTGGAGTGATCGCTTTATGTGAATTTTCTCTGATAAAACTCAGCCACTCTAGGCTTCAGATCAGTGAAAGTGGGTGGTAATTTTAGCCAGTGTGATCATTTTACTAGGAGAATACATTTCGGGACAAAAAGAGAAACAATTAAACTGCGGTGGAAAAGTAGTTTAACATCTAATATTAATAGGATTTAGGCTAAATCAGAAAAGAACAGATGTTTTGAGGAAAGAAAATTGAGAGACCAAGGGATTATAAATTATAAAGCTAAAGAGCAAGTGTAGTGAGATTATGAAATAAGGGTTAGAATGCAGGAAGTTTTAGTGCGTAGTTGAGTTCACAATTTCAGAAGTTACACAGTTATAGGTGAAAAAGTGTCACAAGTTATGGCCATGGGAGTAGATGACTCCAATATGGGTGAGGAGGTCACCAAACTGTGGGGCTAAAGTTTTGGATAAGTATCCATGTGGATTTCGAAGCCTCCTAGATGACAGGTGGACTTGAATTAGAGAAAATGGCTATAGTATTGGTATTAATGTGGTGACACGAATAGGTCTTTAGGAAATGACAGAAATAAGAATAAGTAGAGCGGAAAAGAAGGAATTGTTTACTGGATATGCAAAAGCAGCCCTGGAGAGCTAGAAGAATGTCCACACATGTCCCCACTTACAGAGGCACAGTATGTGGGATAATGAGGAGCTACCTTTGAAAACACTGATAGAAGATATATGATGTAGGAAAGAGCTAGAGTTTAGCTAAAATTTAGTGTTTAAACCATTTGAAAATAGAATAAGGGTACAAGTCATTTTGCTTGCTATTCCGTGGGCTAAAGTGGAAACATTTGAAGGGCACCAGTAAGAGATTTGGTGAAAAGAAAGGAAGTGCAGAAAATAATAAAAATGAGACTATAGAACTGTGAGAATAGATGAGGAAGCAAGTGATGAGGCTAAGGGAGAGAAAAGGAGATGCCTTTTCAGCTATTATTTAAAGGAGGAATAGCAATTATTCAAGAGGCTGCTATAATTCTGACAGAAGGAACAGCATGCCCAAAGGCAGAAGAGAGCAGGGACTATAATGGCAATAGTGATATGGCTGTCGTGACTTGTGAGGGTGTGGTGTATAGTACAAGGTGAGTGTATGTGTGTGTGTGTGTGTGCGCACTTGTGGATGCCTGTGCACCAGTTATGGCAACAATGTCAAAGCTAATTGAAGTGAAGTTGAGAAATTATATTGGGGAATATTGTGAAGCATCCGGACAGCCATTCCATGGCCATCCTACTTAATCTACAGGCAAAAGGGAGACCTACAGTAATGTAGTCAAAGCTGTGTTGAAGAAAGAAACTTTTGCAGCAGCTCAGAGTGTGGAATATACAGGACAGTGATTAAAGTGATGGAGACTGGTCAGGAATGAATATTATACCACAGGTGAGAGAGGAATGGGTCTGAAAGGAAATATGAGGCTTAAGACACTTAGCTCTGAGGTTGATAAAATTTTCAGGGAGATTGAAGATGACTCCAATATTTTCCACTTAGGAACATGAGTTAGTGGTGATTACATTAAATTAAATTAAGCTTGATGGTTCTATAGAATATTAGATTGAAAATACCTATTAAGGAGTTGGAAGAAGTCTGAAGCTAAAGAAGGAGATAAATTTTGGACAATGCATGCTTGAAAATCATCTGAGTACAAATGTAACAGTAGAAGCGGTGGATAAAGAAAAGATCGTCAAGGTGAGCCTCTGAAGCAAAAGGACCATGGACAGAGCCCTGGGTGTAGCATCGAAGTTTGAGAGGTGGCTGAGGAGATCAGATGAAAGAGGGAGGAGAGGAGCAGTCACAGAGATAAGTGAAAAGCGAGAGAGCATTTTCACGAAAATACATTGAGTGGCAAAAAGTGTGAAAGGGCTGGCATTTTTAACCTTACTTGCAAGGTAACAAGTTAGCCTTCCACTATTTTCTGGATGCTGACAGAAGACACACACTCCTAGCACAGAGAGGAAAGACTTTATTACTCACATCAAAAACAGTGGCCAGATTGCCTGCATGGTCATGTTGGTTCTCTGACCTTCAATTCCCACAAGGGTGATGCAGGGGGCCTAGGTGTACTTTTGCACACACAGTGGGTTGCATCACAAGAGAGGGGCACTGAACCTGAGGAACTTACCACTACATAGCAGCCTGTAAGCAGGCCTGTTTTTTGTTCCAGGGAGAGAGACTACCTCACACCTTCAGGATGCAAACAGAAACCTGAGGAAGGACCCTGGTAAAGCACAGTCAGGACCTTGAATTCTTGGCAAGCCCAGCAAGATGAATAAGAGGCCCATGGAAGACTATCTCCCAACAGAAAGGTCCAAGGAGGATATGGTCAATATGTTGTTAGACATGATGCTAGATGGTAGGATGGACCTCTGGAAAGAAGCTCATGGATTTGGCTATTAGAGGTTCTTCATAATCATTCAAAGTGAATGTGTTTCCTGTTTGGTGCCATTTAAGTAAATACTCCATAAACAAGGGGTTCACTGACTTCTTAGGTTTAAGGACATATCCTTGGGGTATGGGAAGTCTCTATAAAATTTTAGTTTTGTAGTTCAATTTTGATATACTCCAGAAAAGATAATGTAAGCATATGCTGAATTATTTGAATGGCCATCTTATGTAGTCATCTTATTTCATTTTCTCTATTGGCATGTTTGATCATCATAGATGTCTCAAATACTATTACTTTAGTTTCCCCATGCTAAAGAGAAAAGAACAGAGCCAAGTTGATATGAAAATATTTGTTTACTCAAAATTAAATTCAAGTGATAAGTGATATTATAGCATGCTGTAAGGAAGAATATTTTGCAGGAGTTTAAATATAGAAAAGTAGTAGACCTATACCATAACATATAATATTGATTACAAAAGGATACCAAACTTGAAAAAACTGTGCTGTATCTCCCAGTATCTTATAAACGTTTCCAGTGTAAACTTAGTTTCAGTAAAATTGAGTGTTTTAAATGTGATTTTATTAGTTTTTTGATGCTTTAAAAATCTAATATGTTGAATTACTCATATTATTACATGATTCAAACATGATAAAAAGAATATTTGAAAACACCTCTTTTCTACCTGTCTTATTTGCATATCATCACCCTCTCTGTACTGCTATACATATATACACCCTGGTAGCCACTGTTACTACGTTCTCATTTATTTTTCCAGAGTTTTCTTTCACATATAAAAGCAAGTAAGAATATATTTGTGGTAGGCAGAACTCTACAGAAGTCTCTCTAATATTTCTGTTCCCTGGTTATTTAATGAAA
>NW_007734287.1:55874-57144 GCF_000696425.1 Galeopterus variegatus | reverse complement strand
AAGACAGCAAGGAAATGGAGAACTCAGTTCTGTAATCACATGGAACTGAATTCTGCCAACACCTGAATAAACTTGGAAGTGTATTCTCCCCATGAACCTCCAGATAAGAGGCCACGCCAGCCAACACTGGTTTCATCCTTGAGAGACTCCAATGAGAGTAACCAGCCATGACAACACTGATTTCTGACCTGCAGAACCATGAGATAATTTATTTATATTGTTTTAAACTGTTGAGTTAGTTGTAATTTGCATGACGGAAGTAGGAAATGGATACAATGTTCTTGTTTTTCTCTCCTTTTTACACAAATAGAATCATACTATTACAAAGGTTGAACTTTGCTTTTTTTCACTCAACACCATGCCTTGGATCTGTTTACATAACAGTACATACAGAGTTTTATATTCTTATTTACAGCTGCATAATACTTCACCATGTGATGTACCTTAATTTATTTGACCAGGCCCTTATTGAAAGATATTTGAGTTGCTTTTAGTCTTTTGCTAATATGCTGCAATAAATAACCTTGTTCAAACTTCTTTCACATATGTGGTGGTATATCTTAGAGGTAGGTAGTGCTTGATCAAAGGATCTATAAATGTAATTTTGATTGATATTGCTACAATTGTTGTTTCCTGTATCATCTACCCAGCCTCCAGATTGCGTTGTCTCTCTTAACTATTTAATATTGCTTACAAGGATTACATACTCTCTGACCTCTTATCCCATCATTTTCCCCTGAAATATTATGCTTCTAATGCACTTGTTTTCTTTCTGTTCCCTAAACTTGCTTCCTCTTTCCTTCCTTAAAGCCTTTGCACTAGATGTTTGCTTTGTTATTATAGTTCCCACCCTACTTCACATCTCCACTGGCTGGACTTCCTTGCTGTTTAGGCCTCAGTTCAAAGACTACCTCCTTACAGAATAGTGGGTGGCATATAGTGTTTGCTCCACACCTTGTTGAATGAAAGAATAAAGAAGTAGACAATGCAGGAGATCAGAGAGCCCCATGGTCATGAACCCTATTCAGCAGTTACATAGACTGGGCCTGGGACAGAACTTGCCAAGCACGATAGCAGTGCAATTTCAGATTATGGACTGCTGTGATCACAACAGTAAGTAACTTGAAGTTCAGCCTGTGCACAAGGAGAACCATTGACAGTTTTTGAACTTGGGAGTGACATGATGAAGTAATCTTGAAGAATGTGAAGGGAAAAAAAGTAGACTCCATCAGAGCATTGTGTATCATTTATGTCAAACATGTAATGACTT
>NW_007734287.1:53637-54704 GCF_000696425.1 Galeopterus variegatus | reverse complement strand
ACCTAAAAACTGTCAAGGTCATAAAAAGACAAGGACAGTCTGAAGAACTGTTGCAGCCAAGAAGAGCCGAAGGAGTGTCAAAGGACAAAATTACAACAAATTTAAAGATCTCATCTGGCTTTATTGTGATTCTAGAATTGGGCAACACTTCATTCCATAAAATAGAACAAGTATTTTCTGAAAACTTATTGTAAAGGTAAATTACTTGTTGACATCTCATACTATACTATAATATTTTTTCTACTTTCTAATTAACTCATATTGAAAAATAAAGATAAGGGCTGGCCAGTTAGCTCAGTTGGTTAGAGCATGGTGTTAAACACCAAGGTTAAGAGTTTGGATCCCCATACCAGCCAGCTGCAAAAATAAGTAAGTAAATAAATAAATACAAGTCTTAAAAGGAATTTATGAAACACAAAAATGTTCATTGCCATATTTATTTTTAAACTTCAGAGACAAAAGTAAATTGTTTTGGTTTACCTCAACATAAGATTTAAACGGATTGGTACATAGTAAAGTTAGATAATATGACCATAAAATTTTTAATAGGAAAGGTATAACATACTGAATATCAGTTGGGTTTATAGGAAGACTAACTTTTTCTAAAAACTGTCAGCCATGGCACGTGTTTATTGAGACAGTTTGATTTTTTTCAGAAAAACCAATGGGCATATAAGGGTCATTGATGACATGACACGTAACTACTTTTGGCCTCTAAAGAAATGACAGCAGCTGAAGAAAACTTCTAATGTCACCAGTTCAGGATGGATTTGACAAAGGAGCTGCTCTGGAGAAATATAATTTTTAAAGTATTGACCTTGTACTAAGAAGAAAATATTTGAGGGACAAGTGGAAGAGAATAAAGTATTAGGGTGTGGCACTTCTGTAAGTGAGGCTGTGTCTGTAGAGAAAAATAAAGAGTTAAATATAAGACCTGAATTTCCCATAATTCAGCCTGTAGTTGTTTAAACTTTTTCAAACATGACTTTTACATTTAAAACAAAAACACCATGGGGCCGGCCCGGTGGCGCACTGGATAGTGCGCCGCTTGGGAAGCGCGGCGGCGC
>NW_007734287.1:50631-51910 GCF_000696425.1 Galeopterus variegatus | reverse complement strand
AACTGGTATCAATGTGTATTTGGATTCATTGGATTGTACCAGAAAAATCTGCAAAAGGATTATCTTATTAGCAGAGGGAGAATACATAAAGAAAATTGATATACATAATAGCTAAGAGACATGACAAGTCCTCAAACAGTGTAGCCTTAACAAGACTATTAAAATGAAATTTATGTATATCCAAGATGAAAAGTGGAATATTGAAGTTGTTAAGACAGATGCTTTAGTAAAAGGTGGGAAAATATAAAACAGAAATGTAAGCTGGGGAAAACTGGAAACTGACAGCATATATTTTACAACAAGAAATTTGTTGACACATATTTGGAAACAAATTAAGAGCTACAAAGAATGTAAGTAGATTCTCGGATATTGCTGTAGTGCAGGTCACCAGGGCCTTAATAAAAGGAGATGAGGAAATGTTTTTATAGATTGGCAAAGGCTATAGCAATGCACATTCTTTGATCCTGGCAGGATTTTAATTGCTTTGCTGTTGATTGGCATGCAACTATGTTCAAATGAAGGAAGAGAACATATTTCGAGAGCTATTTCAAGGATTGCTTTCTGATACACTTCATTGAACAGCTTAGGTAGTTGGAGGCTATTTTGGACGATAGCCTAGAAATGGCTCTGAGTAAGATAAATTAGGCTGAAATAGAAGAAAGTTGCTATTTCACACTGTAATCACAATAACCTTCACTTAAAAATACTCTTGAGAGNCCAAACCCCCCCCCCCCCATATCCAAATGTCTCTTCATGGGCCAGTACCACCCTCAGTTGAGAAGTGCTGGACCAGATGGACCAAATTTACCTTCCCTTCTACTAGTCCAAGGAAAAAGTAGAGTAACAGGATGAGGACAGAGCTCAGGTCGATAATGTTGAGGAGAAGGGTTTAATGAGTTTGAGTTTTATCTATGTACATGGAAACAAATATCATTATGACAAAAGGCATAATATATCAGAATTGAAAAATTAAAACTAAATTGATGAACAAACATTTTATCTTCAAAAAAGTTTAAATCTTAAAGAATTTCATTTTTTCTTAAAGTGAAATACAGTGTGGCTCATCTGATAAGGGGCTAAAAGATTAAGCACATTTTGTGGTGTGATCTTTGATTAACTCTTCAACTGAGCAAGGCTACAAAAGTACTTCAAAAAGTTTGTGAAAAAAGTTGAATTTAAAGATAATACGAATCTTTCTATGACCTTTTTGTACCCTCATATGTTTTAGAAAAAAGGACAGATAGTCAAGTTGAAAAACAGTAACTAGAAATACATTAGA
>NW_007734287.1:47594-48728 GCF_000696425.1 Galeopterus variegatus | reverse complement strand
GATTGAACTCAATATAAACCCACAACAAAAACTAGAGGTGTATTCTCCTTTAGGTTTCCAAGCGCATGCGCGTGTGTTTGTGTGTGTACATGCTCATGCAAAGGTCCGAACAAATAAAATGAACAAATAATTTCCGTGAGTTTCCGTGTCATTCTGGATTCTTCCTAAAAGATGAGTTAAGATTAGATATGACAAGACACGACAGGAGCAATAACCAAATCATTGTCAGGTCTTGACAAGGTGCCTTGTGTAATGTGACCCTATACTACAGATTTGGAACAGGGGAGTGCTTAGGACTCAAGATCCTCCATAAAAATTCTGTATTTTCTGTATAATTGTTTCCCAGGCTGAAGGTGTATTAGGAAAGTAAATCAGTTGAAGCCCAACCTGAGGACCCCAACTAACAGATTCTTTTTAATTTTTCATTTTTTAAAATTTTCTTATTGAAAGATTATTTATTGTACATATTTGTGGGGTACACAGTTGACTATCAATAGTTGTGTACAATGTGTGATGGTCAAATCAGAATAGTTGGCTTATTCATCATTATAATACGTAATCATTCTTTGTGTCCATTAACCAACTTCTCATCAATCCCCCATCCTCCCCCTCTCCCCTCTCCCTTTCCACTTCTAGTAACAACAGTTCAACAAATTGTTGTGATTGTTGTTTCTCTCTCTCTTTTTTTAATTCTTTGCTTATTTATGAATTCAGCTCCCACTTAGAGTGAGGACATGTGGTATTTCTCTTTCTGGGCCTGGGTTGTTTCACTTAGCATAATTTTCTCCAGGCTCCTCCATGTTGTTGCTAATGGGAGGATTGCATTCTTTTTTAAAGATGCGTAGCATTCCATTGCATACATACACCACATTTTCCTTATCCAGTCATCCACTGATGGACATTTATGTTGGCTGCATAGCCCAGCTGTTGTAAATAGAGCTACAATAAACACTGGAGTGCAGGTATCCCTTAGACATCATGACTCCCCTTTAAGGGATTTTTTTAAAAAGCACATACTCTTGAGTTTTATGGCTTTTTATAGATTTTCCTTAATAATATTTATTTACAATTTTCATTCAAATCTAACCATATTGTGTACTAATTTTTGAAGTACAGGCTTGTGGGTTAATTTCT
>NW_007734287.1:30669-47034 GCF_000696425.1 Galeopterus variegatus | reverse complement strand
CCCTTAGACATCATGACTCCCCTTTAAGGGATTTTTTTTAAAAAGCACATACTCTTGAGTTTTATGGCTTTGTATAGATTTTCCTTAATAATATTTATTTACAATTTTCATTCAAATCTAACCATATTGTGTACTAATTTTTGAAGTACAGGCTTGTGGGTTAATTTCTGAAAGTGATTTTTACAGCTGTCCAAGAGAAGCTTATAAGGTCTCCATGAAATGGCCTGATTGTTTTTTCTATGATTCATCAGGGAGAAAGTGAGGTCTGACAAAAGCTTACCATAATTCTAGCACCTGGATGAAACCATACAAATATTTCTGTTAATAAATTTTCTTATTATTAATAATAAACCACTGGTTGAAATGTTTTGATGACACATTTCAGATCTGTCTACAAAACAATTCATATTGAGATGGAAATTTTAAATATCAGTCATTTATCTGTGTATTTCTTATTCAAGGTACTAAATACCCAACTATATAGAGACAACTGAACAATGAGTAATTTTTCGATCCTGGGAGTTTTCTTTGGAATCTTCAGTGGTTTTATAGATTACTGCTTTCTATAAAAAAACAATCCCTCTGGCCACCTCTTCTGACCAGGACATTTTCCTAGATGTCCCCAAATTCTCTAGCTTTGAAGTTCTGTGCATTCACTGGCTCTCCTGGCTTTTGCCATGTTGCCTCGCACTAGGATTCTCTATAACCTTATACCTTCTTCAGATTGTTCCCTCATGAGTGACTGACCTGGCTTCTCATATTGCTTCTCCTCAAGACTCTGCTTCTGGAGCTGCTCCTTGCACGTTGCACTATTGCCACTGGTTTGATAACCCCTATGTCAGCCATCTGACTTTAGCTCCAATGTCTCAACCCACTCAGGATCCTGAGGGCCTTGCTTGTCTGGGAAGAGGTATGATGACAAAGCTGTTCTGAGGGCAGTGTAATTAGAAGAGGACAGTTTTTTTCTTTTTATGCAAGAACTGTGTCTATACTCTGGTTAGACCTGTTCCCACAGCAGAACAAACAAGGGTCAAGCTCCTAACCTCAGGTTGTTGGTGGACGGATAATGACCCTAGAAAGGACAGTAGCTCAATGCATCATCCTCCCACCACCCAACAGCATCAAAGCAAAGTGATAGAATTGCCCCTCTCCCACCTCCACCACCCACATACATGTAGTTTAACTTCTCCTTTTGTGAATTCATTTTCACTGTGCCTGGGGACTTCTTTGTTTCAAAAATGGTCCTGAAAAGAATTTACATAAGGAGTATATCATTGCAAACACTGAAAAAGTGTGAAGATACCACTATGTTATTAAACATTTTTTCTACACTGGCATACTGCCCTATTTCAGAATGGTTTAGGATCAGCTCCTCTGTAAAATAAGTGTGCATCTTGAATAATAAAAAAAAAAAACACTGATAACCTGTTTCTCACACCTTCTGATATTCAAAATGTAGAAGGTGGGTTTGTAAGAAAGATGGTTAAATGAACATATCTAATATAAGTGGCAATAACTAGTCAGATAATACATTTCTTCTACAAAGCTCCTCACTCTCTCCAGATTAGCTTTATAACCCCCAGGTTATTTCCTAGTGTGATTTGCAGATTAGCCATAAATAGGGAGGAACATAGTTTTCTATTTTCACCCATATCGGTGGAAGTAGTGTTCCAAAACTCAAAGTAATCCCTTTACCTGGGCTTTGATTCCAATCCCCTCCCACCTACTTTATTCCCTTTCTCCATCAAATATCACGTTTCTTTTCTGCATCTCCGCTTTTCTCCTTTTTATTGCAATTACAAAAACAATTCTGTCTGAATCCTTAATATTAAATCTAAAGAAAATTGTTTTTCAGTTGCAAATCCTACTTCTTAAATTTACTTCCTTGTCTTCTATTTTGTTCATTGCTACTTTCTTCACGACTTCTTGCATAAGATCTTTTTCACCACCATACTTTGTTAATGTCTCCTCGATTCTGATCTTGTTGATTCTTTTCCTCCTATTCCCTCTCATGTCTTTAACCACTGTTTATATTCTAATGGATCTCAGATCTGCACTCTAAATGCATAGATTCATCTGAAGGACATCTCTATGTGGAGGTTCCACGAGCACTTTAAACACACTATGTTCAAGTCTAAATTCATCATAACCTACTCTCCCTTCCTGTATTCTCTTTTTAACTTCCCAGAGGGCCAAGCTAGAAACATGACAATTATTCTGGATATCCACCTTTTTTCATTGCCCCCCAGCAATCCACTCATCCCTCCAGCCCTTTAGATTCAGCATCTTAAATCCTTCCCTTAATTAACCAGCCTTGTTCACAACTGCCACCCCTACAGCCTTAGAACAATGCAGTCACCTAAATGGTCTATGCTTGCAATATTTCCTTTGTCTAATTCATCTTCCATATTTCAGGTAAAATATAAATTTAATCATATAATTTTCCTTCATAAAATTGCTAAATTCCTTCTCTGCGCTTTCAGGGCAAATACAAACATCTTAGCTGAGGATTTTAAGTTCTTTCTTCTTCCAGTGTCTGTCTGTTTTATCTTCTGCCCTTCCCCCAGCACCTTATACGCTTAGAATAATGAGTCTTTTGGTTTCTCTAAATTCACCTCTGCTCTGAAATGTTCTGTCATCTGTCCCCACGCAATACACACCACACACACACACACACACACACCCCTTACTAATTCCTATTGGGTTTCAAAACGACATCTCCAGAAATCCATTCCTGATCTTACAGTCTGATGTAGGCATCATCCACTATGTTACTTGTTCATTTGTTATCATGAGATTCTATAATCACATCATGGGAATATGTGGGTTTCTTGAGGGCATAGATTGTGTCTTTATTAACTTCATACACTCATGACTGTGCAGAGCATCTACTGCATAACAGGCATCATATTTTGAATGAAATTTGGCAAGATGGGTTTCACCTCACCACTCTGCATTCCTGGGGTGAAATATTTAACCGCATTTGGGGACCCTGGCTTACATTTAGCCAGGCTAATAGAATAGGGCCTTTGCAAAAAAGTGAAGATGGATCTGTTATTACAATAGTGAAACAGGTGCCTTGCATGATCTGATGAGGAACTTAAAGGTCAGAGTAAACCCGTTTGCATACCCTCTTGGGTAGATGTTTATGTATGATCATCTGATAGTAAGATTTTCTAAAAAGACAATCTTTCTCTAAAAATAAAATCATATCATCAGATGGTCAAACATAAACATAAATCATGCTTTCTGATAAGCTTGTCCTTCCAATAGTTAATAGTACTGACAAGAAATTTAAAAATGTTGACTAAAATGATCAATATGATAGGAGCCATGAGAATCCTGAGAAGGTAGTTCAAATGTCACTTTAGGTTTTCGTAGACCAGATTCTAGACAGAGATTGCAGAGAAAAGGTTGAGAGTTTGTATTGGTGCAGTGGACGTTTGTCAATCTTTGTTGTTTGCTGTAAAAATAAAATGTGAGATGATGTGTTTTACCAGTAAAAAGGAGAGATACCAAAAACTGATATACAACTGTGGAATATATAGTTTTAACTACAGAAACTATTTTTGGGAAATGTAAGATAAACATTTTAAATCATATCTTGGCTGCATTTAAAAATAATACACTGTTTTTCTTTAACTTCCAGATACTTTTCAGAGAAAGCATCTTTAAATTTAAAGTAGTGGGTAAATTGTTAATCTGAAAAAATGGCAAAAAACACACATTTTTCCCCTATATTTCTAGACACTTTTTACTTTCTGTATTGTTTATTAGGCTGTTTTCAGATTAACAATTTTGCCCACTGCTGTAAATTTAGAGGCACTTCATCTGAAAACATGTTGAGCATTATTTGAAAATGTAACATATATTGTTTTAAAATAAGCTTATTCTATGTTTAACAACTTTGTGGATATCCTGAATTATATAGACATAATATATTACACATTTATTTAAGGATGTGAGAAAGCTCATAGTGTATATGATAAGTGAAAAAAAATGTCAGGATATAACCACACAATTTCATACACATTACATTCTCAAATTTATGAATATCTTTGGAACAAAATACAGTTTGTTAACAATGGTTATCTCTATCAGTGTGATTTCTTGAATTTTATAAATTTATTTTTAAAATATTTCTTATCCTTTATAATTGGTAGAATTATTTTTAAATTTTTTGTTAACAGTTTGTTAACAATGGTTATCTCTATCAGTGTGATTTCTTGAATTTTATAAATTTATTTTAAAAATATTTCTTATCCTTTATAATTGGTAGAATTATTTTTAAATTTTTTGTTATTTTTTCTGATGGTATCCACAGAAATATTCTTTATAGAATAAATCTTTGAAGACATTTTAGCAGGTTTGAGATGGCTATTTGGGTATTTGGGTGTTGGGCGATTTTTAGCACTCCTCTGGTTAGCAGACTGAATAAATGATATTTGCTTAAATCCTGCTTTTGAATGGTTACTTTTGATTATAGTCAAGAGCATCTATTTCACAGTGACAATCCCAGAACCTGTTTGATAATGTTTACTGACAATTACAGGCTTAGCTAAGAAGTAACAACAGGGAGTAAAGCAGTCTTTGAATAAAGTCAGCCTCAAAATGAACAACAGTAGGGGACTGATTGGCTCAGTTTAATTTAACATTTTTAAGTCTGATCTTTGACATTTTCATTAGTGAGCAGAAATAGCACATTGGTGCAATTCTCAGGTGGCTCAAAGAGGAAAGTGCTAAACATACCAGAAACAACTAAATAATTCAGAAGATCTCACTATGTATAAAAATGGAGATATGTGTGGAGAAATTTTAGGGTGTGGCCCTATAGAAAACTAGGCAATATTTCTTTCCTTTGTTCCCCCATTCTTTAGGGGACAACAGTGCATTTGTGGAAATCAACCACTGTACTGCCAAAATTTTGGAAATTTATTGGAATAATGGCTGTGTTGTATGATAAAAGACAGTGGAAATTCAGTCATATAGTGGGGCAGTTTTATTCTTGTTTCTCTACTTATTATCAGAGCTGTTTATGAAGGTGATAAGAAATTCTTTCAACACCCTCCCTACCAACTACAAAGAACAAACTACAAAGAAAAACAAGAATTAACAAATAAATCATGTTCAATTATATAATGCTAATACATATTGCTATATATGAATTGGAAAAAGAAGGGACTTTACTGAGATTTCATCATGCATCTTTGCTGCTTTGGCCGGCTGTCCATTACCTCTTACTTTGATTCTCAAATAAGAATAATCAGATCACCAAGCTTATATAACAGTATGCAGAGAGTAAACAATATAAGGTCACAGAGTATAAACAATACATTTCCTAAAATACCAATTACTAAGTAAGTGGAGAACTGTCTCTCAGTGTGGTTGAAACCAATGTTTAAGTAAGGAATAAAAAATCAACTACAATGACTTCAAAGCCAATGTTTAAGTGACAGATCAAGAACCATCTCCCAATGTCATTGAAGCCATATTCTAATCCCCATAGATAAAGTCTCTATATGTAAATGGATTTGACACTCAAGTAACAGAACTATTACTGAACATTAAAAATTGAACCTGTTCTTAAAATGGAAATTGTACAGATACCATTTCTTCCTTCAGTTATTCATTGATTCAGAAATCTTTACTGAATCAAACTATTTGCAAGTTATTGTAGAAACTAAGATTGGTGACCTCCTGTTATTCTTGGAACCTATAGGTCTTAAGACAGGGTATCATGTCAGTCTATTGATATCTTTTCCTTCAGCTTTATATTGGGCACAGAGCGTGTGCATAGTGAAAGGTTTTGAGATTAGACTTCCTAAATTCAAATCCTGGCCTAGAAACTCCCAGGTAACCCTAGCAAATTACTTGACATCTCTGAGCTTTAGCTCCTCATCTTTAAATTAAAGGCTTTTACAGCAAAGTCTTGTCATAAAAAAGATAGCAAAATACTAGCTGTGTTTTCAAGGAGTTTCCTTTCTTATCTTTTTCTTCTTTCTTTCTTTCTTTCTAGAATAGCATTTTTTAAAAACCTTACAATGCCAGTAATTTCAANATCTTTGCTGCTTTGGCCGGCTGTCCATTACCTCTTACTTTGATTCTCAAATAAGAATAATCAGATCACCAAGCTTATATAACAGTATGCAGAGAGTAAACAATATAAGGTCACAGAGTATAAACAATACATTTCCTAAAATACCAATTACTAAGTAAGTGGAGAACTGTCTCTCAGTGTGGTTGAAACCAATGTTTAAGTAAGGAATAAAAAATCAACTACAATGACTTCAAAGCCAATGTTTAAGTGACAGATCAAGAACCATCTCCCAATGTCATTGAAGCCATATTCTAATCCCCATAGATAAAGTCTCTATATGTAAATGGATTTGACACTCAAGTAACAGAACTATTACTGAACATTAAAAATTGAACCTGTTCTTAAAATGGAAATTGTACAGATACCATTTCTTCCTTCAGTTATTCATTGATTCAGAAATCTTTACTGAATCAAACTATTTGCAAGTTATTGTAGAAACTAAGATTGGTGACCTCCTGTTATTCTTGGAACCTATAGGTCTTAAGACAGGGTATCATGTCAGTCTATTGATATCTTTTCCTTCAGCTTTATATTGGGCACAGAGCGTGTGCATAGTGAAAGGTTTTGAGATTAGACTTCCTAAATTCAAATCCTGGCCTAGAAACTCCCAGGTAACCCTAGCAAATTACTTGACATCTCTGAGCTTTAGCTCCTCATCTTTAAATTAAAGGCTTTTACAGCAAAGTCTTGTCATAAAAAAGATAGCAAAATACTAGCTGTGTTTTCAAGGAGTTTCCTTTCTTATCTTTTTCTTCTTTCTTTCTTTCTTTCCTTTCTTTCTTTCTAGAATAGCATTTTTTAAAAACCTTACAATGCCAGTAATTTCAGATACTAGCTGTGTTTTCAAGGAGTTTCCTTTCTTATCTTTTTCTTCTTTCTTTCTTTCTTTCTAGAATAGCATTTTTTAAAAACCTTACAATGCCAGTAATTTCAGTCTCTGCCTGTACCTTTTATAAATCTCATGCTGTGTGTGTGTGTGTGTGCATGTAAGTGGAGGAGGAAAAATTAAATATGTTTATGGAAAATGGGACAGTCATGTTACAATGACAAGAAAATGGATTTAAAGGTTAGGGGGCAAAAGTCCCTGAAGCCATCAGTCCTCCATATGGCAAGATTGAAAAGACAAACAGGTTAGAGGGGTTCATCAACTGAGAAATGGAAAGACAATATAAATCTGGTGAAGTACTGTCTCTAAATTCCAGAGACACCTCAGCTAGAACACTCTATTCAATATCAGAGAAATTATGCATGATTGTTCACTCTTATTATAGATCAGCAATGTATTCTGGTATGCATTTAAACAGGCAGAAAGAGATAATACTGGTAATACACTGTGGAGTCATCATTTAAAACAAATCAGATATTTTCTTCTATTAATGTTTATAAATTAAAATAATGCTGTTGCCTGACTGAAATTATTTTCAATTTATTTGAAAACTCAATAATGTGTACTCAGCATTTCAGACCAAAGGATAATTGGTTTTAGGGCCAATCCTATCAACTTTTAATTAATTCTTTCGAAGTCTTGAAACAGAAGAGAGAGCATAAAGTAATGCAAAAATGGGTTGTATGGCCCTCCCTTCATTCAAAGTCATGCTTCAGAAGGAAATCTATATTTGCAATACTTTTAAACTTCAACTAAAAATAGTTTTAATGACCAAAAATTCTCAAAGTTGAAATAGAAAATGAAATATGCTTATTCCTTATTGAACTGCCTTGAGAAGAAAATGTCAAAAATTAAACTAAATTAATCAAACCCTTATTCCCCAGAGAACTCAGGAAGGGGGAAAAATATGATCTCAAATACTCTTAAGAATGAATAATGAAGAAAGATTTAACTCAAGTTTATAATTGCACCTAATGCATTCATCTTCACAAAAATAGTAGAGATTTTTCCTCAAAAAAGAAAGAATAATGCTCATATAATTCACACAACCATGCCTGCCTGGGTTAATGCCACTTTTAGACAATAGTGAAGCCAGTTTATGTCATCTCCACTTGAAATACTGAATTTGAGAGATGATATTGACTTGGATTACATAAACTTAAAGGACAAACTACATATTCAATATTTGCTTTGAGTCGAAGAAAGTGACAAGCACAAAATTCCTCAGAATCATCTTTTCTTTTTCTTTGTCAGATTTTAATGTAGAATTTTGAAACAAAGAGGATTGCTTTCTTTTTAAAAGAATTACGAACAAATTTACTGGATTTCTTTCATATGTAAGTCTTTACATACACTTACTGGCTTCTTTAATCTCTGGTTGTGAGTTGGGACTTGTGTCTGTTCCAGCTGTAGTGTTTTGGACACACTCACCATGTTCAATCCTCTTGGTACCCCTGATAAGGCGCAGGTGTTGAAAGGCAGAAGAATTATCTTCCTCCAGTGAGGATGGATTCAGGCAGCCTCAATCCAGATTATGGATGGAGTTAAAGCGCTTTGCCATGAAGCAGGTGTGTTACCAAAGAGGAAAGGAGAGGAGGGTCAGGAAACCACTTTGTATTGCTTATATTTAGTATTGTTAAATAAATGCACTCTGGCTCCAAAAAAAAAAAGATCTATTGGCTTTTCATCTTTGTTAAATAGTATGGCTTACTTAGTTTAGCAGTTGTTACCTTTAGAAAGTAAGGAAAAGATAAAAAACATGGAGTGATTTAATTGCACTTTGGGTGTCAGGAGACAACTGACCCTTTTTTTATTTCTGCATAAAATTCCAAAACATTGATGTACAGAAATTTGCTCCAACATTTCCCTATTGATGAACGTTTATTATTTTCTTTTTTTGCTTTTATACTTATAAATAACACTGCATTAGACACTGGCCTGGTATATAAGAGGGTACGTCAAAAAGTCTATAGAAAAACAGAATTAAAAGATAATATGTATCTTTCCATGAACTTTTTGAAGTACCCTCATATATTTTCATATATTTTTACATACCTGTGTTTTCATTTCTCTAGGATAGAAATTCAGAATCAGATTGTGGTGTCCAATTTTAACAGCTGTTATGAAATTAGTTTCCAAAACTATTAATAATTCACATTTTTCTAGCAATGTGAGAAGTATCACTGCCCCCACATTCTAGTCAATAATATGTATAATTTCTTCACTAAATTTTACTAGTTTGTGAGAGTAAAGTAATATCATTATGTTCAGATTTCTTCTGTTTCTCCTGTATGCCACACATTGCTCTAGGTATTATATTAAAGCAATGAACATAAGACATAAGAAGTTCTTGTTAACAGGTAAACAAGTAAATATATGTCAGATGATGTTAAGTTCTATGAAGGAAAAAAAATTAGACAAGTTAGGGGCATGGAGTGATCAGCTGCTTATTTTAGCTCATTGTTACTTAATTTACATTTTCTCAACTTTAAAAAAAAGTTTGTAATTGACACAACAATTGTACACATAAGTGGGGTACAATGTGGTATTTAGATACAAGCATGCAATGTGCAATGGTCAAATCAAGATAATAATCATATTTGTCACCTTAAACATTGTCATTTCTTTGGGTTAGAAGCATTCAACTTTCTCTCTTCTAACTCTTTGAAATTATACAGTAAATCATTGTTGACTATAGTCACCCTACAGTGCTATAGAGCACTAGAACTTATTTCTCCTATTGTTAAGACAAAAGACTCAAGAGTCAACAGGTTGGTGTTTACAAAAGCAGATGTATTCAGCTGAAGGAGATGGTCAGCTATCTAATATCAAATACTTAGATTTACTGAGGGGGTTTTACAGAGGGTGTTGAGGGAATGGAATGTGGGAAGTGAAAAGCAGGAAAAAAAGAGATGTGAGCTACGAGGGGTCTGTGTCTAGGAGTCAGGTACAAGGTCTTGCCAAGGTCTTGTCTGGTTTCTGTTCTCTTCTTCATTGTCATCTTAGGACCCTGCAAGATTTTGATTTGCTCCAGAGTGGAATCAACTCTGCTGTAAAGTCTTTTGTGTACTTTTGCTTCACAGAGCTCTGGTTGACTTGGCTGGTGCCCAAGGTCAGCTTCCAGTCTTTTGGCCTTGATCACTTCTGAAAACTCTACAAGTCTCAAAGAACTGTTAGCTTTGCAAAGTACTGATTAGCTTCTCAGCCTTGTTTTCCTATTTAGCAAGCAAGATAAGAAAGTCAGGGGGTGGGAATAAAGAGTGGAGAGAAAAAAACTGTCCTTTTTAAAACTACCCGCCCCCCCACAACCCAGGTGGTTTTAGGTCCCAACATAGCTTCAGTCCTGCTCACTCCAACAACTTTTCCCTTTTTGTCTTTTTTTACTGACCGGCAATGGATCGCAACCCTCAGTGTCGCGACCGTACCGGACCGGGACCGGCAACGGGATCGCAACCCTCGGTGTTGCCCCCGCTCCTCGCTCAGCCAGTGAGCGGCCGGTCTGCATGTGAGATCCGAACCCTCGGCGGGAGCACCGCCGCGCTTCCCAAGCGGCGCACTGTAGCAGTGCGCCACCGGGCCGGCCCATGCACAGTTTTTTTGCGTAGCTTCTCTTTGCAGAGGTATGGTTGACTTAGCTTGTGCCCAGGGTCAGCTTCCAAACATTTGGCCTTGATCACTTCTCAAAACTCTACAAGTCTCAGAGAAAGAACTGTTAGCTTTGCAAATTTTAGTGAGCAAGATAAGAAAGTCAGGGAATGGGAAGAAAGAGTGAAGGGAAAAAACTCTTTTTAAAAATCGCTCCCTCCTTTCCCACTGCAGCTCAGGCAGTTTTAAGTCCGAACATGGCTTTAGTCCTGTTCAATCCAACACTCCATTTTATTTTTGTGTATTTTGTGTATTTTTGGCCAACCTCTCCCTAATTCCCTTTTTGTTGACCCTTCACACCATCTAGTAACTACGATTTTAATCTATTTCTAGGAGATCACCTTTTTGTTTTTGTTTTAGTTTCCACATATGAGTGAGATCATATGTTATTTATCTTTCTTTGCCTTGCTTATTTCCTTTAACATAATGTCCTCCAGGACCATCCATCCACGTTGCTGCAATTGACAAGATTTCATTCTTTTTATTCTTTTTTAATAGTATTCCATTTTGCATATGTATGACATCTTCTTTATCTGATCATCTGTTGAAGGACACTTAGGTTGAGTCCCTATTTTCTCTCTTGTAAATAGTGGTGCAATCAACATGGGGGTACAGGTACTCCTTTGACATTTTAATTTCCTTTCCTTTGGATACATACCCAGTAGTGGAATTGCTGGGTCATATGGTAGTTCTATTTGTAGGTTTTTGAAAAATCTCCATGCTGTTTTCTTTTTTTATTTTATTTTGTTTTATGTTCCTGATTCTTTTTTTTAAAATTGGAACATAATTGATTATACATAGTTGTGGGATACAACTCAGTAGAGTTGACTATCAGTACTTGTGCACAATATGTGATTATAAATCAGGATAATTGGCATATTCACCCTTACAAAATGTGATCATTCTTTGTGTCCATTAACCGATTTCTTGCTACCCACCAGCCCACTCACCTCTAGTAACCATAGCTCTATTCTCTCCTGAAAGTTCAGTGTATCGTTGTGATTGTTTGTTTGTTTGTTTCTTTCTTTCTTTCTTAGCTCCCACTTATGAGTAAGGACATTCTGTGTTTCTTTTTCTGTGCCTGGCTTATTTGACTTAACATAATTTTCTCCAAGCCCATTCAAGTTACTGTGAATGGTAGAGTTTCATTCTTTTTTATAGCTGAGTAGTATTCCAATGTGTAAATACACCACATTTTCCTTATCCAGTCATCTGGTGATGGATATTTAGGTTGGTTCCATATCTTAGCTATTGTAAATAGAGCTGTGATGAACACAGGAGTGCAGGTATCCCTTCAACATGATGATTCCCATTCCTTTGGGTATATACCCAGTAGTGAGATTGCTGGATGACATGGCAGTTCAATCTGTAGTTGTTTGAGAAACTTCCATGCTGTTTTCCATAATGGCTGTGCTACTTTACATTCCTAACAACAGTGTAGAAGTGTTCCCTTTTCTCCACATCTTTGCCAGCATTTATTTTTTGTGTTCTTTTATGATAGTGTTGCAGTGGGCTACTGTGAACTCACAGGGAGGGGCAGGAAACACCAAGGCTTAAACCAGGAAACAGAGTTTACTGATGCCAGCAGCGGCTCAGCAGACTATAGTCACAAAGGCTGAGCCCTGAATGCAAAGCGGCTGTTATTTTTATATCATAGCATTTCCAGGTTTTTGCAACTGGGCAAGAGGGGTGATCTTATGATCTGATGTGGTTGTGACTATGTCTCAGGGTGGAAAATTACAGCAGGAGAAGCAGAAGGGAAAATTCTGTTACAGCAGCATGTGGCAACCACAGTGTGAGACAAGGCAGGGCAGTGGCTGCAGCTGGGTCTGTATGGTATCCTGGCAGGGGTCTTGGTTACAGCATAGTGTGGCAGAGGATGGGTGCCTAACAGCCACAGCCAGGTGGAGATCAGCTGGGTAAGTATGAGTGCCTCAATAGCTGTTCAAACTGGGGTGAGATGTTATCACATTGTGGTTTTGATTTTCATTTCCTTGATTAGTGATGTTGAGCATTTTTAATGTATCTGTTGGCCATTTGCATGTCATCTTTTGAGAAATGTGTGTTCAGATCATTTGCCCATTTTTTGATACAATCATTTGTTTTTTGCTGTTGAGATGTTTGAGTTTCTTGTAATTTCTGAATATTAACCCCTTATTGGCCGAATAGTTTACAAATATTTTCTTCCATCCTACACGTTGTCTTTTTTCTCTGCTGATTGTTTTCTTTGCAATGCAGAAGCTTTTTAGTTTGATGTAATCCCATTTGTCTACTTTTGCTTTTGTTGGCCATGCATTTGAGGTCTTATTCATAAAATATTTGCCCAGACTAATGTCCTGAAGCATTTCCTCTATTTCTTCTTTTACTTGTTTAAGTTTCAGATCTTACATTTAAGTCTTTAATCCACTTTGCATGAATTTTGATACATGGTGACAGATAGGGGTCTAGTTTTATTCTTCTGCATATGGACATTCAGTTTTCAGCACCATTTATTGAAGAGGCTGTCCTTTTCCCCTTGTATATTCTTGTTGCCTTTGTTGAAAAACAGCTGGAGATATTTTGATTTGTATTTGGATTTTCTATTCTGTTACATTGGTATATGTGCCTGTGTTCTGCCAGTACTGTGCTGTTTTGATAATGATAGCTTTGTAGTATATTTTGAAGTCAGGTAGTGTGATGCCTCCAGCTTTGTACTTTTTGCTTAGAATTGCTTTGGCTATTCAGGGTATTTTATGAATTTTTAGATTGTATTTTTCTATTTCTGTGAAGAATGTCATTGGAATTTTTTTAACTTTTTTTTAAAATTTGGAGACATGCCTGAGAACATACAAAGCTTATATATTATTTCTGTGGATTGATGTTCCCCCAAAACTTGGCCCCCACTGTGACAGTATAAAGAAGGTGGTAAATCCTATTATGGTCGTTGAAAAGTGGGACCTTGAAGAGGTAATTGGACTGTGAGAACTATGCCTAATGAATGGATTGATCCATTCACTGAATAATAAGTTGATAGATTATTGGTGGTCATAGGCATGGTTCTGAGGGCTGTAAAGGGAGAACACAGGAAGAGCTCTCTCTCTGCTCCACCATTCTCTATCATGTGAGACCCCTGCATTGCTGAAAAGCCACCACCAAAAAGGCCCTCACCATAAGTGTTCCCCAGACTTAGTACTTCCCAGCCTCCAATACTGTAAGCAATAAATTTCATTTTGTTACAAATTACCCAGTTCCGTGTATCTTTTTATAAGCAACAGAAATAGATTAACACAATTATTTTGTTTTGCAGAGACAGATCACTAAAATCCTATGTAGTTAGTTATTTGAACATTTAAATTACTCATTAAGCTAGAGAATTACATGAGTATTATTATATAGTTACATATAAATGTCAATCATTTCATAACATATGAATAATTATGATCATAATAAAAGTACAGTCATAGCTAAGTCATGAATATCTTGACATAGTGCATTATTTTTCTAATTTGGATTAATAGGGAGAAATATTCCAATCAGCTAATAAATCTAGAAAGTTCTGTAAGGTATATTCCTGGGTGTGTTTTCTAGTCTAGTTTAAATGGTTGCAGTGGTGTGCTATTAAACATCTCTGAACAGGTTAGGCTGCAATGCTGAAAGTTATGGAGAAGTTTTTGCATCTATTACAAAATTAATCTGA
The DNA here is from genome assembly GCF_000696425.1 of Galeopterus variegatus. NCBI lineage: Eukaryota > Metazoa > Chordata > Mammalia > Dermoptera > Cynocephalidae > Galeopterus > Galeopterus variegatus. The sequence goes on along the minus strand of NW_007734287.1, from coordinate 32,730 downwards.
AATCTGAAGTTCTTTTTAAAATCAGGAAATAAAGTTTGTTTTTTAAACAAATTTCTCTTTTCTCCTATCTTTCTCTTACAAATAAAGCCATTATAAATATAACTCTCTAAGAAATTTTTTTCCATTCATCTTTTCATTTCTGGGTAGCTTCCATAAAGAATAACTCAAAGTATTTATCATCTTAAAAGTGGTTTTATATTATCATCTTCAGATAAGAAAAATAATGTATTTATATGTTTCATACATGTGTATTCACAGTACATAAAAGAATAAAATTGCTTTCACAGTATATTAATTTTTTTCTGCCTTGTTATGTAAAATATTATATTTCATAATACCTTGCTTTTGCATGGTACTTTAGATTCCAAGAATTTTGTGTATTTTACCTGACCTTATTAAATTCCTCATGGAATAATAGGACTACTGTGAGTTTTATTTATTTATTTGTTTGTTTGTTTGTTTTTGGCAATTGCCTGGCTTGACCTTAGTGAGTTATTTTAAATGAATTTTTACTTTTTTTTAATTCGTGTTTCCTTTAAATGCTGGCATATGGTTAAAATATGGCTTTTAATATCATTTAGATAAATGGTGTAGATACACACACATATTCTCACACGTTTTTTAATTTTGTGGGATCAAGTTATTCAACCCTTACTGCGTATCTACAGCTCTTTTATGAGTTCCCAGAATAAGATGCAAACTGACAAGCTTTTTTGAGATAGTTATACAAACCTAATCTCACTGAATTTTAGTTTCTACCTTATTGCATGCAATTTGCTTCTTCTTCTGTATATTTTTTCACATCATTACTCCTTTTCAAGTTTAATCCATTAAGTGTTTTGTAGAATCTTCTTCCAGTGTAATAGCCTTGTGCATTTAGAATACAAATTGTATACTGCACCCATTTTCCTTACCACCTACTGTTCATTTAATAGTTGTTTATATGTGCCACTAATACATTCTAGATGAATCAGGTATGTAACAAGATTGGCCACCAAATGGTTTCACGGAGTTCTCTAAATATAAAGTCTATGTTTTACTAGCTTGAAGAAAATTGGGACAGTTTCTATACAAAGAGAAACTGCAAATATTGGCCTCTCTGATCCTAGGTGCCACTAATACATTCTAGATGAATCAGGTATGTAACAAGATTGGCCACCAAATGGTTTCATGGAGTTCTCTAAATATAAAGTCTATGTTTTACTAGCTTGGAGAAAATTGGGACAGTTTCTATACAAAGAGAAACTGCAAATATTGGCCTCTCTGATCCTAAATACGCTGAGTTTTCATTTCATTTTTTTCCTTGCTGCTGTACGGCACAATCACATGATTTGACTTTATTAGAAGAGATAGTTTCTGCGATCAGAACAGACTTTTCGTTAAGGGCAATTTTCAGGTGACTTCTCCACACCTCTAGGGTTCCAGCTCACAATTAAATAATTTGTAACCAAGATTTTAAATAGGGTCTTTTCATTATTCCTAAATTCATTTTAAAGCTCCTTCTTATTTGCAGTCTCTTTTGGCCTACCTAGGACACTCCCTGTCCTTTGTGATTGTAGCATAGTTTCAACACTGAAAATGGTTCCTCAATGTTTCTTTCTCTTTATTATTTTATTTTATTTTTTATTTTATCTTATTTTTTTTTCCTTTTTGTCTTTTTTACTGACCGGTAATGGGATCGCAACCCTCGGTGTCGTGCCCGTACCAGGGACCGGCAACAGGATCGCAACCCTCAGTGTTGCGCCCGCACCGCGCTCAGCCAGTGAGCGGGAACCGGTCTCCACATGGGATCCGAACCCTCGGCGGGATCGCCGCTGCGCTCCCAAGCGGCGCATTCTCCAGTGCACCACCGGGCTGGCCCTTTCTCTTTATTTTTTTATTAGAAAATTCTAAGACATTACTTACTAAAATTTTACACTAATTCAATGCTACTGTAACATGGGTAAATCCAATGTACAGTATATTTCACACTTTACTAACCTCAACTAGATTAGCACAAATTGGGGCTGGCCCGGTGGCGCACTGCTACAGTGCGCCGCTTGGGAAGTGCGGCGGCGCTCC